>NC_135234.1:751837051-751997051 GCF_051348905.1 Ranitomeya variabilis | reverse complement strand
TATATAGTTCTCTGTGGGCTGTGCTCTGTGCTGTATACTACTGTGGGCTGTATATAGTTCTCTGTGGGCTGTGCTCTGTGCTGTATACTGCTGTGGGCTGTATATAGTACTCTGTGGGCTGTGCTCTGTGCTGTATACTGCTGTGGGCTGTATATAGTTCTCTGTGGGCTGTGCTCTGTGCTGTATACTGCTGTGGGCTGTATATAGTTCTCTGTGGGCTGTGCTCTGTGCTGTATACTGCTGTGGGCTGTATATAGCTCTCTGTGGGCTGTGCTCTGTGCTGTATACTACTGTGTGCTGTATATAGCTCTCTGTGGGCTGTGCTCTGTGCTGTATACTGCTGTGGGCTGTATATAGTACTCTGTGGGCTGTGCTCTGTGCTGTATACTGCTGTGGGCTGTATATAGTTCTCTGTGGGCTGTGCTCTGTGCTGTATACTGCTGTGGGCTGTATATAGCTCTCTGTGGGCTGTGCTCTGTGCTGTATACTGCTGTGGGCTGTATATAGTTCTCTGTGGGCTGTGCTCTGTGCTGTATACTGCTGTGTGCTATATATAGTTCTCTGTGGGCTGTATATAGTTCTCTGTGGGCTGTGCTCTGTGCTGTATACTACTGTGGGCTGTATATAGTTCTCTGTGGGCTGTGCTCTGTGCTGTATACTGCTGTGGGCTGTATATAGCTCTCTGTGGGCTGTTCTCTGTGCTGTATACTACTGTGAGCTGTATATAGTTATCTGTGGGCTGTGCTCTGTGCTGTATGCTACTGTGGGCTGTATATAGTACTCTGTGGGCTGTGCTCTGTGCTGTATACTGCTGTGGGCTGTATATAGTTCTCTGTGGGCTGTGCTCTGTGCTGTATACTACTGTGGGCTGTATATAGTTATCTGTGGGCTGTGCTCTGTGCTGTATGCTACTGTGGGCTGTATATAGTTCTCTGTGGGCTGTGCTCTGTGCTGTATACTACTGTGGGCTGTATATAGTTCTCTGTGGGCTGTGCTCTGTGCTGTATACTGCTGTGGGCTGTATATAGTTCTCTGTGGGCTGTGCTGTATATAGTTCTCTGTGGGCTGTGCTCTGTGCTGTATACTACTGTGGGCTGTATATAGTTCTCTGTGGGCTGTGCTCTGTGCTGTATACTACTGTGGGCTGTATATAGTTCTCTGTGGGCTGTGCTCTGTGCTGTATACTACTGTGTGCTGTATATAGTTCTCTGTGGGCTGTGCTGTATATAGTACTCTGTGGGCTGTGCTGTATATAGTACTCTGTGGGCTGTGCTGTATATAGTACTCTGTGGGCTGTTCTGTATATAGTACTCTGTGGGCTGTGCTGTATATAGTACTCTGTGGGCTGTGCTGTGTATAGTACTCTGTGGGCTGTGCTGTATATAGTACTCTGTGGGCTGTGCTGTATATAGTTCTCTGTGGGCTGTGCTGTATATATTACTTTGTGGGCTGTGCTGTATATATTACTTTGTGGGCTGTGCTGTATATATTACTTTGTGGGCTGTGCTGTATATATTACTCTGTGGGCTGTGCTGTATATATTACTCTGTGGGCTGTGCTGTATACTACTGTGTGGACTGTGCTGTATACTTCTACGTGGGCTGTGCTGTATACTACTGTGTGGTCTGTGCTGTATACTACTGTGTGGTCTGTGCTGAATACTGCTGTGTGGGCTGTGTTAGCTACAACGCGAGCTGTGCTATAGTATGCAGGCTGTGCTGTATACTATGCGGTTTGTGCTATATAATATGCGGGCTTTGCTATATACTATGGGGAGTATATTATATTCTATGGGGGAGGCCATGTTATGTACTATGTGGCTGTGTTATATACTATTGTGGGGGTATATTATATTCTATGGGGGAGGCTGCGTTATATACTATGGGGGGCTGCATTATATTCTATGGGGGGCTACATTATATATTATGGGGAGGTGGGCTGTATTATATTCTATGGGGGTTACATACTCTGGGTTGGCTGCATTATACTCTGGGGTGGCTGCATTATACTCTGGGGTGGCTGCATTATACTCTGGGGTGGCTGCATTATACTCTGGGGTGGCTGCATTATACTATATGTGGGCTGCATTATACTGTATCGAGGACTATGGGGAATACGTTATACTATATGAAGAACTATGGGGTGCATTATACTATGGGAAGTGAATTGTACTACATGGATGACTGTGGCGGTGCATTATACTATATGGAGCACTATGAGGATTGTATTATGCTATATGGAGGACTATGAGGATTGTATTATGCTATATGGAGGACTATGAGGAGTGTATTATACTATGTGGAGGACTGAGCAGTGTATTTTAATATATGGAGGACTATAGGGAGTGTATTATACTATATGGAGGACTATGGAGCACATTATAATATATGGAGGACTATGGGGTGTATTTTACTAAACAAGTAAAATGCTGCATATTCGGATTGTTTTTGCTGGAACAAAAAGCCTTGTTGTCAGCAGCACATTGCCAGTGTAAACTGTAGATGTGCTGCTGAAAACATGATACTGTATGGTGATCTGTTAGTGATCTATTAGTGATCGTTCTGTCTCATCATTATTCCTCAGCTGGTGGAAAGAGGCCGGGAAACAAGCGTTAAACAACTTCAGTATTGTCGATCAAACTCGTTTAGCGGCCTGAACTCAGCGCACGTAAATACAACAGAAAGGCTTCTGTGTGATGTGCAATATGTTAGCATTTCGGGACCCATTTTAAACTTTGCCTAGGGCCCCACTTTGCCTAAAACCGGCCCTGCCTACAAGTGTACAAAGATATTATACAGTAACAATGTGACAAGTGGGCCTGTGTAACTTCAAATGCCAGGGCTGAATTTTAGTCCCAGTCCGGCCCTGCTGCACAGTACCACTCCTCCTGTATATACACTGCACAGTACCCTCCACCTGTCCTGTATATATACACTGCACAGTACCACTCCTCCTGTCCTGTATATATACACTGCACAGTACCACTCCTCCTGTCCTGTATATATACACTGCACAGTACCACTCCTCCTGTCCTGTATATATACACCGCACAGTACCACTCCTCCTGTATATATACACTGCACAGTACCACTCCTCCTGTATATATACACCACACAGTACCACTCCTCCTGTCCTGTATATATACACTGCACAGTACCACTCCTCCTGTCCTGTATATATACACTGCACAGTACCCTCCACCTGTCCTGTATATATACACTGCACAGTACCACTCCTCCTGTCCTGTATATATACACTGCACAGTACCACTCCTCCTGTATATATACACTGCACAGTACCATTCCTCCTGTCCTGTATATATACACTGCACAGTACCACTCCTCCTGTATATATACACTGCACAGTACCACTCCTCCTGTATATACACTGCACAGTACCCTCCACCTATCCTGTATATATACACTGCACAGTACCATTCCTCCTGTCCTGTATATATACACTGCACAGTACCACTCCTCCTGTATATATACACTGCACAGTACCACTCCTCATGTATATACACTGCACAGTACCCTCCACCTGTCCTGTATATATACACTGCACAGTACCATTCCTCCTGTCCTGTATATATACACTGCACAGTACCACTCCTCCTGTATATATACACTGCACAGTACCACTCCTCCTGTATATATACACTGCACAGTACCACTCCTCCTGTATATACACTGCACAGTACCCTCCACCTGTCCTGTATATATACACTGCACAGTACCATTCCTCCTGTCCTGTATATATACACTGCACAGTACCATTCCTCCTGTCCTGTATATATACACTGCACAGTACCACTCCTCCTGTATATATACACTGCACAGTACCACTCCTCCTGTATATATACACTGCACAGTACCACTCCTCCTGTATATACACTGCACAGTACCCTCCACCTGTCCTGTATATATATACACTGCACAGTACCATTCCTCCTGTCCTGTATATATACACTGCACAGTACCACTCCTCCTGTATATACACTGCACAGTACCCTCCACCTGCCCTGTATATATACACTGCACAGCAGCACTCCTCCTGTCCTGTATATATACACTGCACAGTACCACTCCTCCTGTATATATACACCACACAGTACCACTCCTCCTGTCCTGTATATATACACTGCACAGTACCACTCCTCCTGTATATATACACTGCACAGTACCACTCCTCCTGTATATACACTGCACAGTACCCTCCACCTGTCCTGTATATATACACTGCACATTACCACTCCTCCTGTATATATACACTGCACAGTACCACTCCTCCTGTATATATACACTGCACAGTACCACTCCTCCTGTATATATACACTGCACAGTACCACTCCTCCTGTATATATACACTGCACAGTACCCTCCACCTGTCCTGTATATATACACTGCACAGTACCGCTCCTCCTGTCCTGTATATATACACTGCACAGTACCACTCCTCCTGTATATATACACTGCACAGTACCACTCCTCCTGTATATATACACTGCACAGTACCCTCCACCTGTCCTGTATATATACACTGCACAGTACCGCTCCTCCTGTCCTGTATATATACACTGCACAGTACCACTCCTCCTGTATATATACACTGCACAGTACCACTCCTCCTGTCCTGTATATATACACTGCACAGTACCACTCCTCCTGTATATATACACTGCACAGTACCACTCCTCCTGTATATATACACTGCACAGTACCATTCCTCCTGTCCTGTATATATACACTGCACAGTACCACTCCTCCTGTATATATACACTGCACAGTACCACTCCTCCTGTATATACACTGCACAGTACCCTCCACCTGTCCTGTATATATACACTGCACAGTACCATTCCTCCTGCCAATCCTGTTCCTGTCCTGTTCTCGGATAGGCGACATTGGTCTTTGGGAGGGTTAATATTGGTTTATTATTTTCAGGAATACTATGGGAAAATAAAATATATATATATTGGAAAACACATTTAAATGGATTATACCAAGTAATCCCCTTTCCCGAGAACTTTGTAGTTGCTGGGGTCCGACCGCTGGGACCCCCATGATCTTGAGAACCGGCGCTCTAAAGAAGCGATCAATCGTGGGCACTGTGGCGACATTCACACATAGCTCTTCAAATAACGCCTTTAAGAGGAGCGTTGAAGGGCACAACACAGTATAGGAAAATTCACTGATCGGGTGTGGGGGGAGTGTTAAGGTACCGTCACACTCAGCGACGCTGCAGCGATATAGACAACGAGCCGATCGCTGCGGCGTCGCTGTTTAGGTCGCTGTAGAGACGTCAAACACAGCAACTCCAGAACGATGCAGGAGCGATCCTGTGACGTAACGGTGACTCATTTATCGTTCTCACAGGTCGTTAGCTCCATGTAAAACATCGCTGGCATCGTTGCTTTTGATGTCAAACACGACGATACACGCCGACCTGACGATCAAATAAAGTTCTGGACTTCTAGCTCCGACCAGCGATATCACAGCAGGATCCAGATCGCTGCTGCGTGTCAAACACGACGAGATCGCTATCCAGGACGCTGCAACGTCACGGATCGCTAGCGATATCGTTGTAAAGTTGCTGAGTGTGAAGGTACCTTTATAGTCTGTGGGCTGGTGGGGTTTGTGTGGCATTGCTCCTTTTTTGTCCCAGTCCGGCCCTGGACAGCTCTGCAGGGAGGCTGCCATACTTTGTACTGGTTTTACTCCCTGCATATTGTGGGGCAGCTGAAGGGTTCAGGTAGCAGTGTCATCGCCCTGTGTTGTTCTGTAGCCCACATCCCCACACTGACTATATACAGTGGGCAACTAAGGGGTAGACAGCAGTTCCTTATGAATAGTAGGGTCAGTGGGTAAATGTGTCTACCTGTTTTACAATGGTATGGCCCAAATGTGAGCTGAGGTAAAACATTGCCAGAAGCTAAGAGGGACCAAACTTTCTTCTCTCTAGCCTCTGACATGTCCATACACAGGCACTAATGCCCTCACACTTCTGCCAGTATGTACTGCCGTGTGTGTGGCAGTAGTTTTTCTAATAGTCTTATCACACCTGTCTGCCTTACTTCCTTGAGGAGGGACGGGAACCAAAGTTGACGTGTTCTAATATTGAAATCCCATTTCCCAGCTCTGGAAATTCACCACTTACGGTTGGAGGATTGGCAGTGATTGCATGGTTTAGAGGAGCACACTTCCATTTATAAGGGGTTGTCCCCGTCAGGCTGGGTTTACTGGAGGGATACCCTCCGCGAGGCTGGAGGTTGTGGTGCGTATACAGAATGTAAACTTCACTCTTGTGAACCCAGCCTACAACTAATTATGTAATGGTGCATGTATTACTAATGCAGATGACGTTTGCGTGTGTCGCCATTTCTAATTCATCTATATATTTTACTATATTATACTGCTCTGTAGTAAGCTCCGTTCTGCGCCCATATGTCTGTAGTAAGCTCCGTTCTGCTCCCATATGTCTGTAGTAAGCTCCGTTCTGCTCCCATATCTCTGCAGTAAGCTCTGTTCTGCTCCTATATCTCTATAGGAAGCTCTGTTCTGCTCCAATATCTCTGTAGTAAGCTCGGTTCTGCTCCCATATCTCTGTAGTAAGCTCGGTTCTGCTCCCATATCTCTGTAGTAAGCTCGGTTCTGCTCCCATATCTATGCAGCAAGCTCAGTTCTGTTCCCATATCTCTGTACCAGCCTGTTTTTAAAGCCTGTTATGTCTGCTGCTTTAATGCAATGGCCAGAGGTAAGCAGGGAAAAGGAGGGCCACCGCAACTCGAGGGCCACTGCCTTGTGATTTCCCCCCAGGCTGAAAAGTGCCAGCCAGCCCCTGCACTCTGCCCATAACATCAGGCTGCGAGTTGAGTCCACTAAGCTTGCTCCTCGCTACCTGGGCCCTTTCAAGGTCCTCGAGCAGGTTAACCCAGTGGTCTACCGTCTGGCCCTTCCGCCACGTCTGGGTATCACCGACACCTTTCATGGATCCCTCTTGAAGCTCGTATACATGTCCCGGTTTTCCGAGTCATCTGCTGGGACATCGGGTTCATCTACGGACGATTATGAGGTGAATGCTATTTTGGGGTGCAAGGTGGTACGTGGCAAAAAATTTTATTTGGTGGACTGGAAGGGTTATGGTCCTGAGGACAGGTCCTGGGAGCCTGCTGAGAATATTCCTGCCTCTGCACACGGGGGAATCTCGAGTCTACCATTCTCCCGCCGCAGTGGAGCCTGAACAGCGGAGGCGTCGGTCCCAGCGTCATGCTCAGTCTGACACTGTTCGAAGGGTTACTGCTGTCCTTCCAGCTTCTGCTATTGTGGCCAGTACTGGTCAGCAGCGAGCAGACGTCTTTGGGACTAAGTCCTACTTTTCCCCTTCTGAGCATGCCCAGGGGTAGATCTCTCATTGGAGATCAAGGGTCACATGCTCAGGTACTGCAGCAAATCCTATTGGTCCTCTAGGAAGGTCCTGAAGGTGTTCAATGTCTGTGGCAGTCTCTCATTGGTCCTTCTAGGAAGGTCCTGTACTTGCTGCAGCTATAAGAAGTGCGCATGACCACACGGCCATGCGTTAGTGTCAATTTATGTACGAGCTCAGCGCCAGTGTGGTCATTTTTGTGTGTGTATTCAGGGACCCGGCTGAAATAATCCCCTAGAATGCTGGCACCTCCGGTGAGGAGTTTGGTGTGTGTGTATTCAGGGACCCGGCTGAAATAAGCCCCTAGAATGCTGGCACCTCCGGCGAGGAGTTTCATGTTTGCATTTGACTGCATGACCACCATCTGCTCTACTAAGTAGCTGTGTTCCTCTGTGAGCCAAACAGGGCACAGCGTTATCCTTGCTAACAGACTCTGTGAAGTAACAGAGTCTGTTTATATTACTAAATTGTACCGCCATATCTAGCTGCAGGTGGTTTCCTGCACGGTGGATCCCGGGTTGCGAACGCACCAACTTCTTCTAATAAATATATATATTCGGTGCGTTCCGCCAACCCTAACATAGTTAGAATAGGAGGGGCACGATGGGGATAAGTATAGTGTAGCTTCCTGTTTTAATCAATTGGGGCCAGAGCGCCCGTGCAGCTCATATCGGGGCTGGCTAACGTTCCTTAGGAAAGATTAGGCCCAGCCAAGATATCCAGGGTGCCAGAACTAGAGAGAGGAAGAACACAGCAACAGCAGAATTAGCAGTGCAGCATTAGTGGGACTGCAGCTACTGAACAGAAGAAGGTTGAGCCATTTGGGAGAAAGTGCACCGAGATGTGCCAGATTTTTGCGTGGGCCGCCATTCTCAGAACCGGGGTGAAACGGCAGGGAATTCCCCCACAAAAGGCAGAAATACTGGACATTAAGCACACTGCGGAACCGTATAGTATGGACTGCCCCGAATGCAGGGTAAGTGACAGGCAAGGGACAGAGACACCGATGCCCATTGCTGTAACAATGTGTGGATGACAAGTTGCTGAGTAAAGATGTTGAAGTTGAAGTGAAGCCGGACTGTGACTCTTTATTCTTGGAATTGTCTGCAGAGGTAACTGACCCGTATCGGGAAGGCCCTGATGGTGTAGAGAAGCAGCATCGAGATACTTTTAAGGGAAGAGGTCCAGGGAGTGATACAGGGTCTGATGTCGCCCATGGCTACCACTCTAGCACCCCCTGGCCCTTCCTTCACTAGTATTGATCCTTCTGTTCCACTACTCCCAGTAGTGATACTTATGGTCCTCACAGCTGCCATTACTGATCTGTGTGGTCCCAACTGCTCTTGGTACTGACCCTTGTGGTCCCCACTGCTCACAGTACTGATCCTTGTGATACCCACTACTCCCAATAGAGACCCTTGTGGTCCTCACTGCTCTCAGTGCAATTCCATGTGGTTCTCACTGCTCCCAGTACTAATACATGGAGTCCCACTGCTCCCATTACAGATCCTTGTGGCTCTCACTGATGATTGTATCCTATTTACAGAATGTACCATTTGGCAACAATATCCCCCCATTGTGGCCCCAATACAGTAATAATTCAAAGTAAAAAAGAAAAAAAGAAAAAATGGTCAGCACTCACCATTCCCGATGCTTAAAAAGTCTTTATTAGAACATGGACACGGACAGGGAGAGCATGGTGTCCAGGGATGACAGCTGTTTCGCGCTACATGCGCTTCCACAGATCCCGATGAAGCGCATGTAGCGCGAAACAGCTGTCATCCCTGGACACCATGCTCTCCTTGTCCGTGTCCATGTTCTAATAAAGACTTTTTAAGCATCGGGAATGGTGAGTGCTGACCATTTTTTCTTTTTTACTTTGGTCATATGTATATCTTTTGGTTGAAGCACCCCATAAGCCCATGCATTGAGTAGTGGGAATAGGAGCTGGTACAGCGCATCGTGGCACGCCGTTAGGTGATCGCAAAAAGCAGCAGTGCGAGTATTATTCTTTTCATTGGACTAACAGTAATAATTCCCTTCATTCTGGCTCCAATATAGTAATTATGTCACCGGCCTGAGAGGGGAGCAGCAGCATTGCCTGAGGTGGCATAGCAGGTGCGGTCCTGCAGTAAGCCTATGTCTTTATGTTGGCCTAGGGAATAGGCACCTGGAGAGGGGAATATTTGGGTATAACAACTTTGAAAGGTCCATTTGATTTACAAATTATATGAATAATATTTTAATCACGATGCTTTATGGCTGACAGGAGGACTCCCACTGAGGGCTAAGGAGATATCTGCAGCAGGTACTAGACATCCATGACTTAAGGCATGTGGAAGTCATCAGTGCCAGTCACTCAGCATCTCCCGCTCAGAAGGCAGAAAAAAGAAAGCTAATAAGAGAAGACAAGACGAGATAACTTTTTCTATCAATTTGAAAATTATTCTTCCAGCTTCCCCGAAGGCACATGAAAAGATCTTATGCATATTAAAATACATCTCCGCTTCTCGTCTTCTTTGTGCTTAAGGCCATGTGCAATGTTCTACATCATATTTCTTGTTAGTTTACTTATAAAAAAGTGTTCAGATTAGACTGATGTTTGCTTACAAAATTGAAAACGTAATAATCTGCTTCTCCTTGGCGGAATATGAGTTTAGATTTTCTTATTTCCCAATATTTATTAAAGATTATGGCTCATTTTAAAAAATACAGTGTGACTTATGGGGTAAACAAGGGTCTCCAACACATATCAAGCCAACAGGGTTGTAGGTTCCTGAACTACGACCTCCATCATGTTGTCAGGACATGCAGCTAATGGCCGTTCTTTTCAGGTGAGCTGCAATGAAAAACTAATACAGTGCCTTGGAAAAGTTTGAGCACCCCTTGTAAAGGGTCACAGAAATTGTTTAATGCCCCAAACACTTCCCGGTTCTACATGTCTTAAGTTCTAAATAATGTCATGTACCTTATGCTGCTATATGTGTATTATAGTTCAGGGAAAGTGTAGTAATTTAGTAAGTCCATTAGATAGAGACACATTAGTATACAGGGTAGAGTAAATAGTTAACACAAGAGGGGTCTACTGTGGGTAAGACAGGAGTATTTCCTTATTGCAGTCCAGTGGGGCCAGGGAGCCCAGACAGTCCAGTATGGCCTTAGAGCCCTGGCAACATAGTGGGCCCCGTTACTTTTGAAGCTGGGAGCCCAAACATCTAGGGCTTGGGAACTGAAGGAAAGAGCAACAGTGGATTGCAGGGCAGCACCAAGATGTGGCTGCTTACTACATGGGCAGATGCCCTTATGTCTTGCACGAAACGGACAGGGGAACCCCTATAGATAGTAAAGCTGGACAGAAGGAACGCTGCAGTACTGGACAATGTGGTACGACCCAGGAGCATTCTACAAGAAGTAGGGAAAAGCACAGGAATAGACAATTATGTGTACTGTGATGTTCCCTGTGAAGTTGCTGTAACTGAACATACTGTGAAATAATTCAAGTAAAGTTGTCTGTTATAAGTTGAAACTGGACTCTGTCTCTCTTTCTGTGGAACCAGCAGGAGTTAACCCACAGCAGACCAGATGGGACCTTACTGGTGCAGAAGACGTTAAAGAAGGTACGCTGCAAATGGGACAGTGTATGTATGTGTCGGGTGGCCAGGGTGCGCTCCAGCAGCCATCATTGCGGGCCACAACTACGGCCCTGGCTCGCTTCACACCCTCTTCAAAATGACTCTCATTGTGAACAGTTAAGCAAGTTGAAGATGAAATGATCTCTAAAAGGCCTAAAGTTAAAGGTGACACATTTCCGTTGTATTTTAGGATATATAAATATGTATTTAATATATATATTTATTTATTAAGGCTATATATTTCCATCTTTTACATTTTAAAAGTTACAAAAAGGAAACTGTGTCATCTTTAACTTTAGGCCTTTTAGAGACCATTTCATCTTCAACTTGCTTAACTGTTCACAATAACAGTAATTTTGACTAGGGGTGCCCAAACTTTTACATGCCACTGTAATTGTTACCCTAAATGTTTTTAAAGTAGCATATACAGTTTACAACTTGATCAATATCTAATTTCTGCTTGGACAATCCCCCATGAAGTGTGATCTAGCTCATTGGTAGCAACTAATCACAAGACCTCCTAATAAGCTCTTGAGGTTCTTTACACCAGAAAATGCACAGAATTTGTGCCAGACCCCTCTGTGCTCATCATTTCTACTGCATAAGGTATTTCCAGCCTCAGGGCTTTTGTCTGTAAGATTCAGAGAAGAAAAGGACCAGAACTCTAGTGCCGCCTTTTGGAAATAGCAATCCTAAAAGTCAATATCTGTCATGTCGGACGCTGTTCATACCAGGGCGTTCGACAGACAGCGGTAATTCCGCTTTTGTCCACTATGTGCTCAGTGGCGTCGGCTAGATTTTATCTAGCTGGTCCGGGGTTAATTTAGCTGGTGCTCGGATTGGAAGCTGGGCCACGCCAAATGCCTTTAAATAGTTCTTCTGAACATTGGGCGGTGCCGATTATAGCTTCTGTCTTGTGCTTGGTTATCTCGGTCTGGAGTGGTGAGCTTGGAGTTGGAGTATCGTTGCTGGTGGTGTATTTCCCTTTGTCTTATTTTCTCCTTCCTATATTTGTATTTATTTTGCCCTGTGCACTTACAGTGTATTCCTGAGTGACTGCGGCGTGTTGCATATTTTTCCATTATCCTTGTCTGTGCTAACTGTGGGTATTGGTGTGTGGTCTCTTCACTGGGTGGTAGGTGGTGGTTTCAGCCTAGGGTTGAAACAGGAGACAGGGTGAGGGTGGAGGCTCAGACATGCACACCATCAGTGTAAACTCTGGGGGAGAGTCAGTCAGGGTTTCCCTAGTCTGAGGGAAATCGCAGGGGCCCGGGTCATTAGCTCTTGCATACCTAGGTCTCCCGTGACATTATAATCGGCCAACATTATTTGAAATTCCATGGATCCCATGAATTCCATAACCCGCCAGTTGGAGGCGCTGTCCCTACAGGTCACTGAGTTGAGGGGGGCAGTGCAGCAACAGGGACTAGCAGTATCTAATGTGCAAGCCGGAGTGACAGGTAGAGTTGCTGAGCCTAAGTTTCCTTTGCCTGAAAAGTTTACTGGGGAACACAGTAAATTTGTTACTTTTCGTGAAGCTTGCAAACTGTATTTTCGGATGCGTCCGATCTCATCAGGTAATGAGGCTCAGAGTGTGGACCTGGTGTTGTCATTATTAAACGGGGACCCCCAAGCATGGGCGTTTTCTTTGCCATCTGATTCTGCTGCATTTAACTCTGTGGAGAGTTTTTTTTCTGTTCTTGGAAACATTTACGATGATCCTGACAGAATGGCTCTAGCAGAATCTAAGATACGCACTATTCGCCAGGGGGAGCGTGTTGCAGAGGATTACTGTTCTGAACTTCGCCGCTGGGCGGTCGACACTCAGTGGAATGATCCCGCGCTGCGGTGTCAGTTCATTCATGGGGTTTCTGGAAGGGTTAAAAAAGCCCTCCTGATGTACGAGACTCCTGCTTCACTAGATTCCGCTATGAGTCTTGTTGTCCGCATTGATCGTCGTTTGCGTCAGGGGGAGCATGAGACGCCGCCTGTGGGAGAAGGTTTAGGTTCACGTGAGGTTGCTGCAGGTGAGCCCACGGAACCTATGCAAATCGCAGGGGTGTCACATGTTAAGCATCAAGCCCCTGTGCTCAGGAAGCAGGGAGCCTGTTTTTACTGCGGTAAAACTGGTCATTTTGTTAATATTTGTCCTCTGCTGTCAAAGAAAAAAGCAACGGCGGAAAACTTCTAAGCTCAGAGGGTGTGGAGGAGTTCAATCTGAGCTTATGTATATCCTCCATGGTGGTTTCTCAATGCATGCTCCCTGCCAAAGTTATTGTCGCTGGCAGAGAGCTGCCAATCACGGTTTTTGTGGATAGTGGTTCTGCCACAAATCTCATTGATGAGGAGTTTGCGCGCACAGCCGGTCTTAGGGTCGAAAAACTGCCTCATCCTATCCGCGTGTGTTATGATCTGGTGGCCTAGGAGCAGCATAGACGAGCTCTGGAGTAGGTGGCCTCTATACTGACCGCAGACCCTGAACTTAACACCGCAACTAGAAGTAACCGTGGGATGTTCCTGTCACTCCCTAGACACCTCGTCACGGCCGGAGGACTAGTAATTACCCCTAAAGAAAGAAACAGGAATACTATCTTGCCTCAGAGAAAATTCCCAAAGGAAAGACAGCCCCCCACAAATATTGACTGTGAGAGGAGAGGGAAATTACAAACGCAGACTGAAAAACAGAATTTAGCAAAGGAGGCCACGCTACCTTGAAAGAAAAGACAGGACAGAGTACTGTGCGGTCAGTATTAAAAATACTACAAAAATCCACCACAGAGGATACAAAAATCTCCACACCTAACTAAAGGCATGGAGGGTAACTCTGTGACTCCAGAACTACCAGCTTGGCTGAATAAATCCTTACACAGACAAAGCTGGACAAGAAAAAACATAGCAATTCACTGAACTATAAAGTCCACCGCATGTGGACTGCAAAAACAGAGCCAGGACTTATCTTTGATGATTTGGACAATCCAGCAGGAGAAACCAAGCAGAGATGTGAATCCCCAGGAAAACAATGGACAACTGGCACTCACTAAAGAGTGAAGCCAGACTAAATAGCCCCGTCCAAAGTGGAAGCAGCTGATGACTGCTGTGAAGGACAAACAGCAGCACTACCACTTATAACCACCGGAGGGAGCCCAAGAGCAGAACCAACAACAGAATTCACAACAGTACCCCCCCTTGAGGAGGGGTCACCGAACCCTCACCAGAGCCCCCAGGCCGATCCGGACCAGCCAAATGGAAGGCACGAACCAAATCGTCAGCATGAACATCGGAGGCAAAAACCCAAGAATTATCCTCCTCGCCATAACCCTTCCACTTGACAAGATACTGAAGCCTCCGTCTACAAAAACGAGAATCCAAGATCTTCTCCACAACATACTCCAACTCCCCATCAATCAACACCGGGGCAGGAGGATCAACAGAGGGAACCACGGGCACCACATATTTCCGCAACAAAGATCTATGAAAAACATTATGGATGGAAAAAGAGGCTGGAAGGACCAAACGAAAAGACACTGGATTGATAATCTCAGAAATCCTATAATGACCAATAAACCGAGGCTTGAACTTCGGGGAAGAAACCTTCATAGGAACATGACGAGAAGACAACCAGACCAAATCCCCAGCCCGAAGCCGGGAACCCACACGCCGACAACGGTTGGCAAAACGCTGAGCCTCCTCCTGAGACAGCACCAAATTGTCCACAACATGAGCCCAAATCTGCTGCAACCTGTCAACCACAGAGTCCACCCCAGGACAATCAGAAGACTCAACCTGCCCTGAAGAAAAACGAGGATGAAACCCAGAATTACAAAAGAATGGTGAAACCAAGGTAGCAGAACTAGCCCGATTATTAAGGGCAAACTCGGCCAATGGCAAGAAAGCCTCCCAATCATCCTGATCGGCAGACACAAAGCATCTCAAATAAGTTTCCAAAGTCTGGTTAGTTCGCTCGGTTTGGCCGTTTGTCTGAGGATGAAATGCGGAAGAAAAAGACAAATCAATGCCCAGCTAAGCAGAAAAGGACCGCCAAAACCTAGAAACAAACTGGGAACCTCTATCGGACACAATATTCTCCAGAATGCCATGCAAACGAACCACATGCTGAAAAAACAACGGAACCAACTCAGAAGAGGAAGGCAACTTAGGCAAAGGTACCAAATGAACCATCTTAGAAAACCGGTCACAGACCACCCAGATAACAGACATGCTCTGGGAAACAGGAAGATCCGAAATAAAATCCATAGAAATATGCGTCCAAGGCCTCTCAGGGACCGGCAAAGGCAAAAGCAACCCACTGGCGTGGGAGCAGCAAGGTTTGGCCCGCACACAAGTCCCACAGGACTGCACAAAAGAACGCACATCCCGTGACAAAGAAGGCCACCAAAAGGACCTACTAACCAAATCTCTGGTACCAAAAATCCCAGGATGGCCAGCCAACACAGAACAGTGAACCTCAGAAATCACTTTACTAGTCCATCTGTCAGGAACAAACAGTTTCCCCGCTGGACAGCGATCAGGTTTATCAGCCTGAAACTCCTGAAGAACCCGTCGCAAATCAGGGGAGATGGCAGGAAGAATCACCCCCTCCTTAAAAATACCAACCGGCTCAAGAATCCCAGGGGAATCAGGCAAAAAACTCCTAGAGAGGGCATCAGCCTTAACATTCTTAGAACCCGGAAGATACGAGACAACAAAATCAAAACGGGAGAAAAACAGGGACCATCGGGCCTGTCTAGGATTCAGCCGTTTGGCAGACTCGAGGTAAATCAGATTCTTATGATCGGTCAAGACCACAATACGATGCTTGGCCCCCTCAAGCCAATGTCGCCACTCCTCAAATGCCCACTTCATAGCCAACAACTCACGATTGCCGACATCATAATTGCATTCCGCAGGCGAAAACTTTCGAGAGAAGAAGGCACACGGTTTCATCAAGGAACCATCAGAATTCCTCTGAGACAAAACGGCCCCTGCCCCAATCTCAGAAGCGTCAACCTCAACCTGAAAAGGAAGAGAAACATCCGGCTGACCCAACACAGGGGCAGAAGTAAATCGGCGCTTAAGCTTCTGAAAGGCAGAAACAGCCTCAGAGGACCAATTCACTACATCAGCGCCCTTCCTCGTCAAATCAGTCAGGGGTTTAACCACACTGGAGAAGTTGGCAATGAAACGGCGATAAAAATTAGCAAAGCCCAAAAATTTCTGAAGGCTCTTCACGGATGTGGGCTGGATCCAATCATGAATGGCCTGAACCTTAACCGGATTAATTTCTATAGATGATGGAGAAAAAATGAAGCCCAAAAAATAAACCTTCTGTACTCCAAAAAGGCACTTAGACCCCTTCACAAACAAGGCATTATCACGAAGGACCTGAAATACCATCCTGACTTGTTTCACATGAGACTCCCAATCATCTGAAAAAATCAAAATATCATCCAAATATACAATCATGAATTTATCAAGATAATTCCGAAAAATATCATGCATGAAGGACTGAAACACAGATGGGGCATTAGAGAGTCCGAATGGCATCACAAGATATTCAAAATGGCCCTCGGGCGTATTAAACGCAGTTTTCCATTCGTCACCCTGCTTAATATGAACCAGATTATATTCTCCTCGAAGGTCAATCTTAGTAAACCAACTAGCTCCCTTAATCCTGGCAAACAAATCAGAAAGCAAAGGCAAAGGGTATTGGAATTTGACCGTGATCTTATTCAAGACGCGATAATCAATACTGGGTCTCAAGGAGTCATCCTTCTTGGCAACAAAAAAAAAACCTGCTCCTAATGGAGAAGAAGATGGCTGAATATGCCCCTTCTCCAAAGACTCCTTTACATAGCTCCGCATGGCGGCATGTTCAGGCACAGACAGGTTGAAAAGTCGGCCCTTAGGAAACTTACAGCCTGGAATCAAGTCAATAGCACAATCACAGTCCCTATGCGGTGGAAGGGAACTGGACTTGGGCTCATCGAAAACATCCTGGAAATCTGACAGAAACTCAGGAATTTCAGAAGAGGGGGAGGAGGAAATTGACATCAGAGGAACGTCATCATGAACCCCCTGACAACCCCAACTAGTCACAGACATAGATTTCCAATCCAACACCGGATTATGTACCTGTTACCATGGAAACCCCAGCACAATAGCATCATGCAAATTATGTAACACCAGGAAACAACAATCTTCCTGATGGGCTGGCGCCATGCACATGGTTAACTGTGTCCAAAACTGAGGTTTACTTTTAGCCAATGGTGTAGCATCAATCCCCCTCAAAGGGATAGGACTCCGCAAAGGCTGTAAGGAAAAACCACAACGTCTGGCAAATTCTAAGTCCATTAAATTTAAAGCGGCACCTGAATCCACAAATGCCATGACAGAGAATGACGATAATGAGCAGATCAGGGTCACAGATAACAGAAATTTAGGTTGTACAGTACTGATGGTAACGGAATTAGCGATTCTCTTGGCACGCTTAGGGCAATCAGAAATAACATGAGCAGAATCGCCGCAGTAAAAGCACAACCTATTCTGACGTCTGAATCCTTGGCGTTCCGCTCTAGACACAATCCTATCACACTGCATAGGCTCAGGACTCTGCTCGGAAGACAACGCCATAGTGTGCACAACTCTGCGCTCACGCAAGCGCCGGTCAATTTGAATGGCTAGAGACATAGAATCACTCAGACCTGCAGGCGTGGGGAACCCCACCATAACATCTTTAACAGATTCAGAAAGACCCTTTCTGAAAATTGCCGCCAAAGCATCCTCATTCCACTTAGTAAGCACAGACCATTTTCTAAATTTCTGGCAATATGATTCTGCCGCTTCTTGACCCTGACACAGGGCCAAAAGTGTTTTCTCAGCATGCTCTACAGAGTTAGGTTCATCATACAATAACCCAAGCGCCTGAAAAAAGGTGTCTACATTAAGCAAGGCCGGATTCCCAGATTCCAGGGAAAATACCCAATCCTGCGGGTCACCACGCAACAGAGAAATGACAATTTTTACCTGCTGGATGGGATCACCAGAGGAACGGGGCTTCAGAGCAAAAAACAGTTTACAGTTATTTTTAAAGCTCAAAAATTTGGACCTGTCCCCAAAAAACAGATCGGGGGTAGGAATTCTAGGCTCTAAAACAGGAGTCTGCACGATATAATCAGAAATACCCTGTACTCTTGCAGCAAGTTGATCCACCCGAGAAGCAAGTCCCTGAACATCCATATCAGCGCCTAAAGGCCCCGTCTCACATAGCGAGATCGCTAGCGAGATCGCTGCTGAGTCACAAGTTTTGTGATGCAACAGCGACCTCAGTAGCGATCTCGCTATGTGTGACACGTACCAGCGATCAGGCCCCTGCTGCGAGATCGCTGGTCGTGTCAGAATGGCCTGGACCTTTTTTTGGTCGTTGAGGCCCCGCTGACATCGCTGAATCGGTGTGTGTGACACCGATCCAGCGATGTCTTCACTGGTAACCAGGGTAAACATCGGGTTACTAAGCGCAGGGCCGCGCTTAGTAACCCGATGTTTACCCTGGTTACCAGCGTAAATGTAAAAAAAACCAAACAGTACATACTCACCATCTGTTGCCCGTCAGGTCCCTTGGCGTCTGCTTCCTGCTCTGACTGAGCGCCGCAAAGTGAGAGCACAGCAGTGACGTCACCGCTGCGCTCTGCTCTCACTGTGCGGCGGCGCTCAGTCAGAGCAGGAAGCAGACGGCAAGGGACCTGACGGGCAACAGATGGTGAGTATGTACTGTTTGTTTTTTTTTACATTTACGCTGGTAACCAGGGTAAACATCGGGTTACTAAGCGCGGCCCTGCGCTTAGTAACCCGATGTTTACCCTGGTTACCCGGGTGCTGCAGGGGGACTTCGGCATCGTTGAAGACAGTTTCAACGATGCCGAAGTCGTTCCCCTGATCGTTGGTCGCTGGAGAGAGCTGTCTGTGTGACAGCTCCCCAGCGACCACACAGCGACCACACAGCGACGCTGCAGCGATCAGCATCGTTGTCTGTATCGCTGCAGCGTCGCTGTGTGAGACGGGGCCTTAACTCCTGAGCCACCCAGAAGTGAAGAGGGAAAAAAAAACACAACAGAGTACAGAAAAAAAATGGCTCAGCACTTTCTTTCCCTTCTTTTGAGATGCAGTTAACTCATTGTTGGCCAGTTGTACTGTTATGATCTGGTGGCCTAGGAGCAGCATGGACGAGCTCTGGAGTAGGTGGCCTCTATACTGACCGCAGACCCTGAACTTAACACCGCAACTAGAAGTAGCCGTGGGATGTTCCTGTCACTCCCTAGACACCTCGTCACGGCCGGAGGACTAATTACCCCTAAAGAAAGAAACAGGAAAACTATCTTGCCTCAGAGAAAATTCCCAAAGGAAAGACAGCCCCCCACAAATATTGACTGTGAGAGGAGAGGGAAATTACAAACGCAGACTGAAAAACAGAATTTAGCAAAGGAGGCCACGCTACCTAGAAAGAAAAGACAGGACAGAGTACTGTGCGGTCAGTATTAAAAATACTAAAAAAATCCACCACAGAGGATACAAAAATCTCCACACCTAACTAAAGGCATGGAGGGTAACTCTGTGACTCCAGAGCTACCAGCTTGGCTGAATAAATCCTTACACAAACAAAGCTGGACAAGAAAAAACATAGCAATTCACTGAACTATAAAGTCCACCGCATGTGGACTGCAAAAACAGAGCCAGGACTTATCTTTGATGATTTGGACAATCCAGCAGGAGAAACCAAGCAGAGATGTGAATCCCCAGGAAAAAAATGGACAACTGGCACTCACTAAAGAGTGAAGCCAGACTAAATAGCCCCGTCCAAAGTGGAAGCAGCTGATGACTGCTGTGAAGGACAAACAGCAGCACTACCACTTATAACCACCGGAGGGAGCCCAAGAGCAGAACCCACAACAGAATTCACAACACGCGTGGTCACCATTAGGGTTGAGCGAAACGGGTCGGCAATTTTCAGAAGTCTGAATCTGGAATCGGAATTCCGATACCGATTCCCGATATGTTTAAGATATCGGGAATTGGTATCGGAATTCAGATTTAAGTGTAAAATAAAGAATTAAAATAAAAAATATCGCTATACTTATCCTCTGACGGGCCCTGGTACTAACCGGGAACCTTCCTTCCTTAGAATCAGCCTTCCAGGACCTTGCGGTGACGTCGCGGTGACGTCGCGGCTTGTGATTGGTGCGCGGCCGCCCATGTGACCGCTCGCGCGACCAATCACAAGCCGCGACGTCACTGTGACGTCACCGAAGGTCCTGGAAGGGCTCATTCTTAGGAAGGAAGGCTGCCGGAACGAAGCCGAGGGTGAGTATATTCCTATTAGGTATATACTCACTCTCGGACATGCCCTGCTTCTTTCCGGCAGCCTTCCTTCCTAAGAATCAGCCCTTCCAGGACCTTCGGTGACGTCACGGTGACGTCGCGGCTTGTGATTGGTCACGCGAGCGGTCACATGGGCGGCCGCGTACCAATCACAAGCCGTGACGTCACCGCGATGTCACCGCAAGGTCCTGGAAGGCTGATTCTAAGGAAGGAAGGTTCCCGGTTAGTACCAGGGCCCATCAGAGGATAAGTATAGCGATATTTTTTATTTCAATTCTTTATTTTACACTTAAATATGGATCCCAGGGCCTGAAGGAGAGTTTCTGCTCCTTCAGACCCTGGGAACCATTGGAAACCCAATGCACTGCATTGGGTTTCGAGTTTCGGCCGACCCCGACCCCGACTTTTTTATAGGATCGGCCGATTTCACTCGACCCGACTTTTGAAAAAGTCGGGTTTCGTGAAACCCGACCCGATCCTATAAAAGTAAAGGTCGCTCAACCCTAGTCACCATCAATGCTGCTCCTCTCCCACAGGGGGAGATTACTGAGTTTGTGGCTGAGGTGAAACTCCGCATTGGGGTTCTTCATTTCGAGCAGGTTACATGTAAGGTGCTCAAGAGTCTTCCAGCACAATTGGTTCTGGGTTTTCCATGGTTGTCTATGCACAACCCGGTTATTGACTGGAAAACTCAGGACATAATTCAGTGGAGCAAATTCTGCCAGGAGAATTGCTTGGCCATATGTGTGTCTGCTGTGACTTCAAGCGTTCCTGAGTCACTTCTGGATTTTGTGGATGTGTTCTCTGAGAAGGGTTGTTCAGAGTTGCCACCACATCGCCCCTATGACTGTTCTATCAGGTTTAAACCAGGGGCCAAATTGCCTAAAGCAAGGATGTTTAACATCTCCGGTCCGGAGAGACAAGCGCTAAAGGATTACATTGCTGAAAGTTTGAGCAAAGGGCACATCAGGCCTTCATCCTCGCCAGTGGCAGCGGGGTTCTTCTTCGTTAAGAAGAAAGATGGCGGACTACGCCCGTGTCTGGATTTCAGGGAGTTAAACCAGATTACGGTTCGTGATCCATACCCTATGCCATTGATACCGGATTTGTTCAACCAGGTGGCAGGTGCTAAGTGGTTTACCAAGCTTGACCTCAGGGGGGCGTACAACCTCATAAGAGTCTGTCAAGGTGATGAGTGGAAGACGGCTTTTAATACCCCTGAGGGTCATTTTGAAAATTTGGTGATGCCATTTGGGTTGACAAACGCACCTGCAGTGTTTCAACATTTCATAAATGATGTGTTCTCGCATGTTTTGGGGAAATTCGTTATTGTGTACCTAGATGACATTCTCATATATTCTTGCGACCGTGATACTCATTTAGATCATGTCAGGCAGGTGTTACAGCTTCTCAGAGAGAATAAGCTCTATGCTAAACTTGAGAAATGTGTATTTTCGGTTCACGAGATGCCTTTCTTGGGTTATATTATGTCTGCTTATGGTTTCAAAATGGACGCCGTTAAGATGCAAGAGTTAAACAGCGCCTGTTGAGTGTGGGTGTTAGGTACAAACGTGTGACTGACAGTAGGCGTGTGCCAGGTCCGGACCTGAGTGTGGATGACTGGGTGTGGTTATCCACAAAAAACATAAGACTCAAAATACCATCCCTTAAATTGGGTCCAAGGTTTATTGGTCCATTTAGGGTCACTGCCGTCATTAACCCAGTAGCGTACCGGTTGGCGCTTCCTACGGTGTATAAGATACACAACGTGTTCCACAGATCGTTGCTAAAAAAGGTGGTGGGTCTTGTGGACGCGACACCAATGCCTTCTCCAGTCTTGGTGGATGGTAATTTGGAATTTGAAGTCTCCAAGGTGGTTGACTCTCGGGTAGTGCGCCGCACTTTACAGTACTTGGTACACTGGCGTGGTTATGGGCCTGAGGAAAGGTCCTGGGTACCAGCCTCGGACGTTCATGCGGATTGGCTGGTCAGTATGTTTCACCGCTGTCATCCGGACAAGCCGGGTCCTATAAGCCGTGAGGGCCCTGGGGTCCCTCGTAGAAGGCGGGGTACTGTCATGTCGGACGCTGTTCATACCAGGGCGTTCGACAGACAGCGGTAATTCCGCTTTTGTCCACTATGTGCTCAATGGAGTCGGCTAGATTTTATCTAGCTGGTCCGGGGTGGTTAATTTAGCTGGTGCTCGGATTGAAAGCTGGGCCACGCCCACTGCCTTTAAATAGTTCTTCTGAACATTGGGCGTCGCTGATTATAGCTTCTGTCTTGTGCTTGGTTATCTCGGTCTGGAGTGGTGAGCTTGGAGTTGGAGTATCGTTGCTGGTGGTGTATTTCCCTTTGTCTTATTTTCTCCTTCCTATATTTGTATTTATTTTGCCCTGTGCACTTATAGTGTATTCCTGAGTGACCGCGGCGTGTTGCATATTTTTCCATTATCCTTGTCTGTGCTAACTGTGGGTATTGGTGTGTGGTCTCTTCACTGGGTGGTGGGTGGTGGTTTCAGCCTAGGGTTGAAACAGGAGACAGGGTGAGAGTGGAGGCTCAGACATGCACACCATCAGTGTAAACTCTGGGAGAGTGTCAGTCAGGGTTTCCCTAGTCTGAGGGAAATCGCAGGGGCCCGGGTCATTAGCTCTTGCATACCTAGGTCTCCCATGACAATATCAACCCTTTAATGCACCTTTCTACATGACTTGGGATAAAAGCAAAACCAGAATCCCATTTTGAAGACACATGTTTCGGGGTGTTGCCCCTAGTTAGTGCAATGTTAAAGAGGCAATTTGAATAATTAATTTCCAAGGGGAGCATTGCATGGCCTATAGGTCTCCTTACACTTGCATTACATGAATGTCACTCTTCACAAGGAGAGACATTACCCCTTATACTTCTTCAAAACATAAGCATTGGTCTCCTTTCTTTTCTGTAGAACATATTGGTGGAAGTGGCTACCTTCAGGGCTCAGCACCCATTTCCACCCATCCTTCCCGGACAAGGTATTAATAACGAGCTATGCCTTTCACTCCCCATTCAGATGAGGCCTGGTGTGGCACACAGGGAGATAGGACATTGGTGACTGAGTCCATCCATATTTAGGTAAATCTTGACATGGTTGGATGGAATTTTGCATTTATTTTTTTTTATCAAACAACTAAGTACCTTATGTTTTTATCCTTTACAGCAATACTGGATTTACTAATTAATCGAAGTGTGCTGCAGTATAGTGTATGTATACAATCCACAGTGCTCCTATGTGCCAGACCATTCCTTCCTCAAATATCACAATGTTTGGCAAATATAAACCCCATGGCTCATATTTGACAAACCACTTCTCAATTGTTCCTATCTGCCAGACCATTCCATCCTTAGTGATCCAAGTGATTTTATGCACCAGACCATTTTCCCCACTACTGCATTGTGCCAGATCACTCCTTCCCCAGTGCTCCTGTGCACCAGGCCATTTCTTCCCAAGTACCCTTCTGTGCCAAATCATTACTTCCTTGCCCTGCTAAGTGCCAGACCATTCCCACCCAAGTATTGTTATGTGTCGGACAGGTCCATGCTCACCAGAATCTCTCTGTGCCAAACTACTCCAGGCCTCTGCTCTTCTATGTGCCACACCACTATTTTCTTGGTGCTCCTATGTGTTAGATTGCTCAATGCCCAGTATCACTCTGTGCAAGACCACCCCTTCCCCTGCTTTCTAATGTGTCTGACCATTTCTTTCCCAGTGCTCCAGTGTGCAAGTCCAACCCTTTTCTCAGTGTTGTTATGTAACAGGCCACTCATTCACAAAAGTTCCAGTGTGTCAGGCCATTTCATTCCAGTATTTCTATGTGTCAAACCATTACTTATGCACTACCAATTTCTCACAGAACGTTTTCCTCAGTACCCATTTCTCCTAAACCACTTTCCTCAGTGCCACCTCTTTGCCAGACCGCACCTTCCCCAGTGCCCTTCTGTGCCAGACCACACCTTCACCAGTGCCCCGCTGTTCCAGACCATACCTTCTCCATTACCTCTCTGTACAACGACCCCACCTTCACCATTAACCATCTGTGCCAGGCCACACCTTCCCCATTACCCCTCTGTGCCAGATCACACATGCCCCATTACTCCTCTGTGCCAGACCGCACCTTCCCCATTACCCCTCTTTGCCAGACCGCACCTTCCCCATTACCTATCTGTGCCAGACTACTCCTTCCCTATTACCTATCTGTGCCAGACTATACCTTCCCTATTACCCTTCTGTGCCAGATCAAACCTTCCCCATTACCCCTCTGTTGTGAATTCCGTTCTGGGGCTCCCTCCTGTGGTTGTGAATGGTACTTTTGTGAGTTCTGCCCTTGGGCTCCCTCTGGTGGTTTCGAGTGGAACTGTTGCTCTTTGAGTCTTGCTGTAGCAGCTGCTTTCACTTATCGTGTCTCTTGGCCTTGCTATTTAACCTGGCTCTGGTCTTTAGTTCATGCCAGCTGTCAATGTTCTCTGGGATGGATTCAGATCTCTCCTAGGATTTCTCTGGTTGCCGGTCCATTTCAGCAAAAGATAAGTTCCTGCTGGTTCTTTGGTTGTCCATTTGTTTTGGACTTTATTGCTCAGCTTATTTCTTGTTTCTTTTTGCCCAGCTTGTCATTATGATATATTCAGGCTGGCTGGAAGCTCTGGGGAAGCAGATTTGCCCCTCCACACCGTGAGTCGGTGTGGAGATCATTTTTGTGAACTCTGCGTGGATTTTTAGTTTTTAATACTGACCGCACAGTATCCTTTCCTATCTCTGTCTATCTAGATTAGAATTGGCCTCTTTTGCTAAAATCTGTTTTCATTTCTGTGTATGTCATTTCCCTCTCCGCTCACAGTCAATATTTGTGGGGGGCTATCTTTCCTTTTGGGAATTTCTCTGAGGCAAGATAGTTTCCCGTTTCCATCTTTAGGGGTAGTTAGTTCTCAGGCTGTGACGAGGCGTCTAGGGAGTGACAGGAACATCCCACGGCTATTTCTAGTGGTATTAGGATTAGGAACTGCGGTCAGTAAAGTTGCCACCTCTCCAGAGCTTGTCTCATGCTTCGTTTTAACCACCAGGTCATATCAGTGTTGCTCCTTAACCACCAGACCATAACAGTACAGCTGGCCCACAATGTGTTGAATGCATCTCAAAAGAGGGAAAATAAAAGAGTTCTGAGTCATTTTTTTTTCTATGCAGCCTGTTTTGTCTTTTTTTTTTCCCTTAACCTCTGGGTGGTTCAGGATTCTGGTGCTGATATGGAGGTTCAGGGTCTGTCCTTGCGTGTGGATCAACTCGCTGCAAGGCTACAGAGTATCCAAGATTATGTTGTCCAGACTCCGGTTTTAGAGCCTAGAATTCCTATTCCTGATTTGTTTTCTGGGGATAGATCTAAATTTTTGAACTTTAAAAATAACTGCAGATTGTTTTTTGCTCTGAGACCCCGTTCCTCTGGTGACCGCATTCAGCAGGTGAAGATTGTCATTTCTCTGCTGCGTGGCGACCCCCAGGACTGGGCATTCTCCCTTGAACCAGGAAATCCTGCATTGCTCAATGTAGACGCATTTTTTCAAGCGCTCGGATTGCTGTATGACGAGCCTAATTATGTGGATCAGGCAGGGAAAACCTTGCTGGCTCTGTGTCAGGGTTGGGAGGCAGCGGAAGTATTCTGCCAGAAATTTAGAAAGTGGTCTGTGCTCACAAAATGGAATGAGTATGCCCTGGCAGCGATTTTCAGAAAGGGTCTTTCTGAAGCCCTTAAAGATGTTATGGTGGGATTCCCCACGCCTGCTGGTTTGAACGATTCAATGTCTTTGGCCATTCAGATTGATCGGCGCCTGCGTGAGCGCAAGGTGGTGCACCATATGGCGGTGTCCTCTGAGCAGAGTCCTGAGCCTATTCAATGTGATAGGATTTTGACTAGAGCAGAACGGCAGGAATTCAGACGTCAGAATGGGCTGTGTTTTTACTGTGGTGACTCTACTCATGCTATTTCTGATTGTCCGAAGCGTACTAAGAGGGTCGCTATGTTTGTTACCATTAGTACTGTACAGCCTAAATTTCTCTTGTCTGTTACCCTGATTTGCTCGTTGTTGTCCTTTTCTGTTATGGCATTTGTGGATTCTGGCGCTGCCCTGAACTTAATGGACTTAGAATTTGCCAGACGCTGTGGTTTTTCCTTGGAGCCTTTGCAGAGCCCTATTCCCTTAAGGGGGATTGATGCTACACCATTGGCCAAGAATAAACCTCAGTACTGGACACAGTTAACCATGTACATGGCTCCAGCACATCAGGAAAATATTCTTTTTTTGGTGTTGCATAATTTGCATGATGTTGTTGTGCTGGGTTTTCCATGGTTACAGGTACATAATCCAGTGCTGGATTGGAAATCTATGTCTGTGACTAGTTGGGGTTGTCAAGGGATACATAGTGATATTCCTTTGATGTCAATTTCCTCTTCCCCTTCTTCTGAAGTTCCTGAGTTTTTGTCGGATTTCCAGGATATATTTGATGAGCCCAAGTCCAGTTCCCTACCTCCTCATAGGGACTGTGATTGTGCTATTAATTTGATTCCTGGCAGTAAGTTCCCTAAGGGCCGACTTTTCAATCTGTCTGTGCCAGAGCATGCCGCTATGCGGAGTTATGTAAAGGAGTCTTTGGAGAAGGGGCATATTCGCCCATCCTCGTCACCGTTGGGAGCGGGGTTCTTTTTTGTTGCCAAGAAGGACGGCTCCTTGAGGCCCTGTATAGATTATCGCCTTCTCAATAAGATCACGGTCAAATTCCAGTACCCCTTACCTTTGCTCTCTGATTTGTTTGCTCGGATTAAGGGGGCTAGTTGGTTTACCAAGATCGACCTTCGAGGGGCGTATAATCTTGTTCGTATTAAACAGGGTGATGAATGGAAAACAGCATTTAATACGCCCGAAGGCCATTTTGAATACCTTGTGATGCCATTCGGGCTCTCTAATGCTCCATCTGTGTTTCAGTCCTTTATGCATGATATCTTCCGGAATTATCTGGATAAATTCATGATTGTATATTTGTATGATATTTTGTTTTTTTCCGATGATTGGGAGTCTCATGTGAAGCAGGTCAGGATGGTATTTCAGGTCCTTCGTGCTAATGCGTTGTTTGTGAAGGGGTCTAAGTGCCTCTTTGGAGTTCAGAAGGTTTCTTTTTTGGGTTTCATTTTTTATCCCTCGGCTATTGAAATGGACCCTGTTAAAGTCCAGGCCATTCATGATTGGACTCAACCCACATCGGTGAAGAGCCTTCAGAAATTTTTGGGCTTTGCTAATTTTTATCGCTGCTTATTGCTAATTTTTCCAGTGTGGTTAAGCCTCTGACCGATTTGACGAAGAAGGGCGCTGATGTGGTGAATTGGTCCTCTGCAGCTGTTGAGGCCTTTCAGGAGCTTAAACGTCATTTTACTTCTGCCCCTGTGTTGCGTCAGCCAGATGTTTCTCTCCCTTTTCAGGTTGAGGTTGACGCTTCTGAGATTGGGGCAGGGGCCGTTTTGTCTCAGAGAAGTTCTGATGGCTCTTTGATGAAACCATGTGCTTTCTTCTCCAGAAAGTTTTCGCCTGCTGAGCGTAATTATGATTTCGGCAATCGTGAGTTGTTGGCTATGAAGTGGGCATTTGAGGAGTGGCGACATTGGCTTGAGGGAGCCAAGCATCGCGTTGTGGTCTTGACCGATCATAAGAATCTGATTTACCTCGAGTCTGCCAAGCGGTTGAATCCTAGACAGGCTCGGTGGTCTCTGTTTTTCTCCCGTTTTGATTTTGTGGTCTCGTATCTTCCGGGATCTAAGAATGTGAAGGCTGATGCCCTTTCTAGGAGTTTTTTGCCTGATTCTCCGGGAGTCCTTGAGCCCGCTGGTATTCTCAAGGAGGGGGTGATTCTTTCTGCCATCTCCCCTGATTTGCGGCGGGTGCTTCAGGAGTTTCAGGCTGATAAACCTGACCGCTGTCCAGTGGGGAAACTGTTTGTTCCTGATAGATGGACTAGCAAGGTAATTTCTGAGGTTCATTGTTCAGTATTGGCTGGTCATCCTGGGATTTTTGGTACCAGAGATTTGGTTGCTAGGTCCTTTTGGTGGCCTTCCTTGTCACGGGATGTGCGTTCTTTTGTGCAGTCCTGTGGGACTTGTGCCCGGGCCAAGCCTTGCTGTTCCCGTGCTACTGGGTTGCTTTTGCCTTTGCCGATCCCCGAGAGGCCCTGGACGCATATTTCCATGGATTTTATTTCTGATCTTCCTGTTTCCAGAGGATGTCTGTCATCTGGGTGGTTTGTGATCGGTTTTTTAAGATGGTCCATTTGGTACCTTTGCCTAAGTTGCCTTCCTCCTCTGATTTGGTTCCATTATTTTTTCAGCATGTGGTTCTTTTGCATGGCATTCTGGAGAATATTGTGTCTGACAGAGGTTCCCAGTTTGTTTCTAGGTTTTGGCGGTCCTTTTGTGCTAGAATGGGCATTGATTTGTCTTTTTCTTCAGCATTTTATCCTCAGACAAATGGCCAAATGGAGCGAACCAATCAGACCTTGGAAACCTACTTGAGATGCTTTGTGTCTGCTGATCAGGATGATTGGGTGACTTTCTTGCCGTTGGCCGAGTTTGCCCTTAATAATCGGGCTAGTTCGGCTACCTTGGTTTCGCCTTTCTTTTGTAACTTTGGTTTTCATCCTCGTTTTTCTTCAGGGCAGGTTGAGCCTTCTGACTGTCCTGGTGTGGATTCTGTGGTGGACAGGTTGCAGCAAATTTGGACTCATGTGGTGGACAATTTAACGTTGTCTCAGGAAAAGGCTCAACATTTTGCTAACCGTCGTCGGTGTGTTGGTCCCCGGCTTCGTGTTGGGGATTTGGTCTGGTTGTCTTCTCGTCATGTTCCTATGAAGGTTTCTTCCCCTAAGTTCAAGCCTCGCTTTATTGGTCCTTATGATATTTCTGAAATTATCAATCCGGTGTCTTTTCGTTTGGCCCTTCCAGCTTCTTTTTCCATTCATAATGTGTTCCATAGATCTTTGTTGCGGAGATATGTGGTGCCCATGGTTCCCTCCGTTGATCCCCCTGCTCCGGTGTTGGTTGAGGGGGAGTTGGAATATGTGGTGGAGAAGATTTTGGATTCACGTTTTTCGAGGCGGAAGCTTCAGTATCTGGTCAAGTGGAAGGGTTATGGTCAGGAGGATAATTCTTGGGTTGTTGCCTCCGATGTCCATGCTGCCGATTTGGTTCGTGCTTTTCATTTGGCTCATCCTGATCGGCCTGGGGGCTCTGGTGAGGGTTCGGTGACCCCTCCTCAAGGGGGGGGTACTGTTGTGAATTCCGTTCTGGGGCTCCCTCCTGTGGTTGTGAATGGTACTTTTGTGAGTTTTGCCCTTGGGCTCCCTCTGGTGGTTTCGAGTGGAACTGCTGCTCCTTGAGTCTTGCTGTAGCAGCTGCTTTCAGTTATCGTGTCTCTTGGCCTTGCTATTTAACCTGGCTCTGGTCTTTAGTTCATGCCAGCTGTCAATGTTCTCTGGGTTGGATTCAGATCTCTCCTAGGATTTCTCTGGTTGCCGGTCCATTTCAGCAAAAGATAAGTTCCTGCTGGTTCTTTGGTTGTCCATTTGTTTTGGACTTTATTGCTCAGCTTATTTCTTGTTTCTTTTTGTCCAGCTTGTCATTATGATATATTCAGGCTAGCTGGAAGATCTGGGGAAGCAGATTTGCCCCTCCACACCGTGAGTCGGTGTGGAGATCATTTTTGTGAACTCTGCGTGGATTTTTAGTTTTTAATACTGACCGCACAGTATCCTTTCCTATTTCTGTCTATCTAGATTAGAATTGGCCTCTTTTGCTAAAATCTGTTTTCATTTCTGTGTATGTCATTTCCCTCTCCGCTCACAGTCAATATTTGTGGGGGGCTATCTTTCCTTTTGGGAATTTCTCTGAGGCAAGATAGTTTTCCGTTTCCATCTTTAGGGGTAGTTAGTTCTCAGGCTGTGACGAGGCGTCTAGGGAGTGACAGGAACGTCCCACGGCTATTTCTAGTGTTGGTGTTAGGATTAGGAACTGCAGTCAGTAAAGTTGCCACCTCTCCAGAGCTTGTCTCATGCTTCGTTTTAACCACCAGGTCATATCAGTGTTGCTCCTTAACCACCAGACCATAACACCCCTCTGTGTCAGACCACTTTTATGCCAGTGCCACTCTGTGCAAGACCACATATTCCCCATTAACCCTCAGTGCCAGACCACACCCTCTCCATTACCCCTCAGTGGCAGACAACACCCTCTCAATTACCCCACTGTGTCAGACCACACCCTCTCCATTACCCCTCAGCGCCAGATCACGCCCTCTCCATTACCCCTCAGTGCCAGACAACACCCTCTCCATTACCACTCAGTGCCAGACAACACCCTCTCCATTACCCCTCTGTGCCAGATCACACCCTCTCCATTACCCCTCTGTGCCAGATCACACCCTCTCCATTACCCCTCAGTGCCAGACAACACCCTCTCCATTACCACTTAGTGCCAGACAACACCCTCTCCATTACCCCTCAGTGCCAGACAACACCCTCTCCATTACCCCTCAGTGGCAGACAACACCCTCTCAATTACCCCACTGTGTCAGACCACACCCTCTCCATTACCCCTCAGCGCCAGATCACACCCTCTCCATTACCCCTCAGTGCCAGACAACACCCTCTCCATTACCACTCAGTGGCAGACAACACCCTCTCAATTACCCCTCTGTGCCAGATCACACCCTCTCCATTACCCCTCTGTGCTAGATCACACCCTCTCCATTACCCCTCAGTGCCAGACAACACCCTCTCCATTACCACTTAGTGCCAGACAACACCCTCTCCATTACCACTTAGTGCCAGACAACACCCTCTCCATTACCCCTCAGTGCCAGACAACACCCTCTCCATTACCCCACTGTGTCAGACCACACCCTCTCCATTACCCCTCTGTGCCAGACCACACCCTCTCCATTACCCCTCTCTGCCAAACCACACCCTCTCCATTAACCCTCTGTGCCAGACCACACCCTCTCCATTACCCCTCAGTGCCAGACAACACCCTCTCCATTACCCCTCTGTGTCAGGCCACACCCTCTCCATTACCCCTCTGTGCCAGACCACACCCTCTCCATTACCCCTATGTGCCAGACCACACCCTCTCCATTACTCCTCTGTGTCAGACCACACCCTCTCCATTACCCCTCAGTGCCAGACCACACCCTTTCCATTACCCCTCTGTGTCAGACCACACCCTCTCCATTACCCCTCAGTGCCAGACCACATCCTCTCCATTACCCCTCTGTGTCAGACCACACCCTCTCCATTACCCCTCTGTGCCAGACCAAACCCTCTCCATTACCCCTCTGTGCCAGACCACACCCTCTCCGTTACCCCTCTGTGTCAGACCACACCCTCTCCATTACCCCTCTGTGCCAGACCACACCCTCTCCATTACCCCTCTGTGTCAGACCACTCCTTTGCTATTGACCGCGATGTCAGGATATATCTTACCCAGTCCTTCTAAACGCCAGTCCATTCCTTCATCACATCTTTTAAATAGCGCGTGCAGCGCCTCCTGGGTATGATGTTCGCATTTCCCTAATTATGAATTTGTCTTCATTAAAATGCATAGAAAACATTTTTAGAAGATAGCAAGAACTTTACAAGAAATAAGTTACGTCACGTGCTAACCAATAACCCATGTCTACAGCTCTGACTGATCTGTAAAAACAATTAATTAAAAATTGAAATTCTGTTTTGCTTTATTCGTTAGCAGATGTTGTCAGTTGATATGTTTGCTCTTCTAGATCATATCAAAATGAGATTTTAAGTAGCAAAGTTATTAGTGAAAAAAAAAACAGATGTAGCAGATGCTGGGGATGAGAAGTTCAATTTTTCAGAAATATCTCTCAAGTTTACAAAGGCCAATAACAACTTGTATATAGTCAACACACCTGAATAATGAAGACCTAGCACCTGTATATTCTCACATAGCCAATTCAGATCTCTTACTTTGCACTGAGGAGGGGCAAAAGTCAGAAACACGTGTCTGCAAATTGAGATTCTGGTCTGCCCTAAAGTGAAATCTTATTGCATTTGCATCTGTTTTTTGTACAGTTTTTGCTGTTTTCGCCTGCTTTTCTTTTTTCTCTTTTAATTTGTGCCTTTTTTAATCTTTTTTTTTATGTTTGTTTACTTGTTGTTTCATTTATGTTCTCCAACCAGTGCATAGTTTAGGGCTTCCAGGTGGAATGATTTTATGTATGGCAGAAAATTTTTGGTCAATTTTAGTGCCATTTTGTTGTGTCGGATGCAAAAAAAAGTTAAAGGCAAAATTTTGGAAGAATTTGGCACAAAAACACAGCAATGAAAGCCACAAGACAAAGAGAAAAGCAAAAAACGAAAAGTGACTTTGAAAGAGACAACAAAAAATGAATCGGGGCCTCAGTCTATGCAAGGGATTTGGAGTTCAGATATGAAATGGTCCGAGTGCTATGAAGATATATGAAAAGATGAAATAGTAAAATGGAGAGGCAAAGATTAAGTAGGGTAAGTGCACATCAGTTTTTTAGGGAATTATTGGAGCAGAAACTGATCGGATACTGAGCGGAAACTCTCCAAAATCTTCCTCCAATTCTCAAAACTCCTTAAAACTTGGATTTTCCGCTCAGTTTCTGCATCGAAAACTCAGGAAAAAAAAGACTCCATGTGCACAAAGTCTAATTATGTCAGGGTCCTAGAGCTCAAGGTCATTACTGACAGATAGTGAATGGACAAAGCAGTTGGACTTTCTGATTGATCATTGGACATCTACTGGTACGGAAAGGTCCACATGGGACGGAATTACCAGATTTTATCTGTGATTTATAAAAGTAATATCTAAAATGGAATACGATGACAGACAGGTTTTTTTTGTCTGTTTAAATCATACATACGGTAAATTTACTGCTCGCAAGTGGTCACATTTTGTTGTGGATTTTAGACGGTGGATTTCACCCCTTTTGTCTTCTCCGCTGGTGGCTTATTTCCTGGTGCAGTAGATCGGCATGTTGAAATCCAACGTGCTTGATGCTTTACTTTTCTCAGACATATATCCTGTAAGTACAGCTAATCTGCAATTTCCAGTATCTCAGTTTGACATTGTAATGTAAACTTCATTCTCAATACAAAGAGATGATGACGAATAATATAAACTATTAATTATTATTTATGGTCTTCAGTTATCAGCCAAAAAATAATTCTGTACATTGTGGCAAGTTCAAACATCACCGCTGCAACAAGAATAAAAAATAAACAATTTTTTTTTTCTTTTAAAGGTGATTACAAAACTTTAAAGAGAATCTGTCAGTAGGATCAACCCTCGTAAGCCGTCTATATGGGCATGTAGGTCATAGGAAGCTGAATAAAATGATACCTTGATATCTGCGATCTGATGTCTTATTCCAGAGAAATTTACATTTTTCTTATATGTAAATGAGCAGTTAAGCTCTAGAGGCGGATTCTCGGGGAGATCTATGTCCGGCCCATAGCTCATTTACATATTAAGAAAAACTTGGATTTCTCTGGAATAAGACATCGGATCACAGATATCATGGTATCATTTTGTTCAGCTTCCTATGACCTGCATGCCCGTATAGACGGCTTAGAAGGGTTGGTCCTACTGACAGATTCCCTTTAAAACATATGTCGCAGCTTCTTTTTAGTACTGTCAACAGGTGATTGTCTAGGTCCAACAGGAAGAACGATGTATGGGAGGCTTCATTATAAGCTGCAAGGTTTGAGCAAGTATACAATGGTAAATACATAGAAAGAGTCCAAGCCAAGGAACTAACACTCCCACATAGAAATGTAACTAGTATTAAAAAAAATCAACTTTTTTTCTTAAACTAAAAATGTTAAACTTGTAAAATTTTACAAAAAAAACCACATTAACAGCCAAACGGGTACTTAACAGGACTGTATAGTGTCTTTTTCTAAAATCATAAAATTCCCCGGACCTGAAGTGGTGAACATTAGTTTTCTGAACCAGACATACCCTTTAAGTTTTTCTTTTATCAATGACTAAGCCTACCCTACCGTGTTGTGCGGAGTCGCTCATAGTACAGTAGTGTCTGGTAGTTTCAAATCTCTCACACATGCTAGTCTCTTGTTAACCCTCAGGAGACGCCATTGTTCCATATCTCGCACAAGTCATTAGCCCGTACTTACTGTGGCTATATTGCATTTATTTTCATTAATTTTAGCATTTAGGTTTTAGTTATATGATGCTAGGCTCTTCATATAAAGGCTATAAAATATCAATTTGCAGAATTTTGCTTAACAGGAGCCATAAAGTCAGCGACTAATAAAAGTGCAGCGGATACGTCATTATGAGATGCGTCAGCCTGTTTCATATACAAGTGCACAAAGAGTTAAAATATACTGTATTATCTATGTATCTATCTATTATCTATTATCCATCTATCTATTATCTATCTATTATCTATCTATTATGTATCTATTATATATCTACCTATTATCTATCTATCTATCTATCTATCTATCTATCTATCTATCTATCTATCTATCTATCTATTATCTATCTATCTATCTCTCTATTATCTATTATCTATCTATCTATTATTTATTATCTATTATCTATCTATCTATCTGTATTATCTATTTATAATATATTATCAGCAGACAGAGTAGTGTCAGTAATAGTTTTATACTTAGTTACAGAGGTGATCTAGAAGAGGTGACATTTAAAAAAAAAAAGTAAAATAAAAAAAAACAGTAAAATAAATAACACATATTATAGATAATATCACCCTCAGTGTATATTATATTCAATCAAATATATTTTCAAAAAACTAAGCAAAACTATTTTCTGTTCTGCTTGTCAGAATCCAGATGAATGTCCTACAACCAAATTCACCGATAGATTTTAGAGTGATTTTACTGTCACAAGTTAAAGGGAATGTCCACTACTTTAAAAGTTAACCTTATTGGACCCGGCGGGAGGGGTCTTAGAAATAATAATATTAAAACATCTATACTAACCTATAAGTCAGGAGCTGCCACTCCACCGCCGGCTCGGTGTCCCTCGAAGGTTTGCTGTGTCCTTCAGCTTTCACAAACAGGAAAGGACATCTCACTTCCCATTTGGATAGAATTTGAACACTGCAGATGATTGGCTGCAACAATCACGTGACGCACCTGAACTGAAAAATCACATGGTCATAAATATTCAGTCCCTTTGCTCAGACCCTCATACGTAAGTCACATACTGCCCATCCTCCTTGAGATGGTTCTACTCCTTCATTGGAGTCCAGCTGTGGTTAATTAAACTGATAGGACTTGATTTGGAAAGGCGCACACCTGTCTATATAAGACCTCACAGCTCGCAGTGCATGTCAGACCAAATGAGAATCATGAGGTCAAAGGAGCTGGCCAAGGAGCTCAGAGACAGAAATGTGGCAAGGCACAGATCTGGTCAAGGTAACAAAAGAATTTCTGGAGTACTCAAGGTTCCTAAGAGCACATTGGCCTCCATAATCTGTAAATTGGAAGAAGTTTGGGACCACCAGAAGTCTTCCTAGACCGGGCCATCCAGCCAAACTGTGAAATCATGGGAAAAGAGCCTTGGTGAGAGAGGTATAGAAGAACCTCAAGATTACTGTTGCTAAGCTCCAGAGATGCAGTAGAGAGATGGGAGAAAGTTCCACAAAGTCAACTATCACTGCAGCCCTCCACCAGTCAGGCCTTTATGGCAGAGTGGCCCAACAGAAGCCTCTCCTCAGTGCAAGACATATGAAAGCCCACATGGAGTTTGCTAAAAATCACATGAAGGACTCCCAGACTATAAGAAATAAGATTCTCTGGTCTGATGAGACAAAGATGGACCTTTTTGGTGATAATTCTAAGCGGTATGGTTGGAGAAAACCAGGCACTGCTCATCACCTGCCCAATACAATCCCAACAGTGAAACATGGTGGTGGCAGCATCATTCTATGGGGGTGTTTTTCAGCTGCAGGGACAGGAAGACTGGTTGTCATTGAAGGAAACATGAATGTGGCTAAGTACAGGGATATCCTGGATGAAAACCTCTTCCAGAGTGCTCTGGACCTCAGACTTGGCCGAGGTTCACCTTCCAACAAGACCATGACCCTAAGCACACAGCTAAAGTAACAAAGGAGTGGCTAGAGAGCAACTCTGTGACCATTCTTGACTGGCCCAGCTGAGCCCAGACCTAAACCTGTTGTGAATTCCGTTCTTGGGCTCCCTCCGGTGATTGTAAATGGCACTTTTGTGAATTCTGCCCTTGGGCTCCCTCCGGTGGTTTTAAGTGGAACTGCTGCTCCTTGGATTTAGCTTAGCAGCTGCTTCCACTGATCGTCCTTCCTGCTCTGCTATTTAGCCTGGCTCTGATCTTCAGCCAGTGCCAGCTGTCAATGTTTCTTGGTTGGATTCAGATCTCTCCTTGGATTTCCTTGATAGTCGGTCCAGTTCAGCAAAGATAAGTCCTTGCATGTTCATTTGTTTTCCACTTGCTGTGGACTTAATCGTTCAGCTCATTTTATGTTTGCTCTAGTCCAGCTTGTCAGTATTTTATATTCAGTTAAGCTGGAAGCTCTGGGGAAGCAGATTTGCCCTCCACACCGTTAGTCAGGTGTGGAGATTTTTTTTTGTAAACTCTGTGATGGATTTTTCTAGCTTTTAATACTGACCGCATAGTATCCTTTCCTATTCTGTCTATCTAGTTAGAAGTGGCCTCCTTTGCTAAATCCTGATTTCATTCTGTGTATGTCATTTCCCTCTCCACTCACGGTCCATATTTGTGGGGGGCTGTTATGACCCCAATGGCAGAGGGTCTCAGAAATAATTACTAAGTCTGCAAACACAAAAACCAGCTCATAGGGCAGTGGTAACTGGGCTGACCATATATCTAATCCTAGCACCACAAATAACAGCAGCCGGGGAACGTGCCTACGTTGATTCTAGACGTCTCGCGCCAGCCGGAGAACTAACTAAACCTAGAAGGAAAAAGAAAGACCTTTCTTGCCTCCAGAGAAAAGACCCCAAAAGTTGGATACAAGCCCCCAACAAATAATAACGGTGAGGTAAGAGGAAAAGACAAACGTAAGAATGAGCTAGGTATTTAGCAAAGAGAGGCCCACTAGCTAATAGCAGAATATAGTAAGATAACTTATATGGTCAGCAAAAACCCTATCAAAAATATCCACGCTGGAAATTCAAGAACCCCCGAACCGTCTAACGGCCCGGGGGGAGAACACCAGCCCCCTAGAGCTTCCAGCAAGGTCAGGAATCACATTTAGTACAAGCTGGACAAAAATGAGAGCAAGCAAATAACCCAAAAAACAAAGAAGCAGGACTTAGCTTAATTTTGCACGAACCAGGACCAGCAGATAGGAGCAAACAAAAAGGATCTGATTACAACGATGCCAGGCACTGGACTAAGGATCCAGGAGGTTTATATAGCAACACCCCTGGACTAACGAACCAGGTGGGTGCAAACTGACGAAAGAAAATCCCAGAGTCATATCACTAGTAACCACAAGAGGGAGCCAAAAAAGTCTAATTCACAACAGTACCCCCCCTTAAGGAGGGGTCACCGAACCCTCACCAAGACCACCAGGGCGATCAGGATGAGCAGCGTGAAAGGCACGAACTAAATCGGCCGCATGCACATCAGAGGCAAACACCCAGGAATTATCCTCCTGACCATAGCCCTTCCACTTGACCAGATACTGAAGCCTCCGTCTGGAGAGACGAGAATCCAAGATCTTCTCCACCACGTACTCCAACTCACCCTCAACCAACACCGGAGCAGGAGGCTCAACAGAAGGAACCACAGGCACAACGTAGCGCCGTAACAAAGACCTATGGAACACGTTGTGAATGGCAAACGACACCGGAAGATCCAAGCGAAAGGACACTGGATTAAGGATTTCCAATATCTTGTAAGGACCGATGAAGCGAGGCTTAAATTTAGGAGAGGAGACCTTCATAGGAACAAATCGAGAAGACAGCCATACCAAATCCCCAACACGAAGTCGGGGACCCACACCGCGGCGGCGGTTGGCAAAACGCTGAGCCTTCTCCTGTGACAACTTCAAGTTGTCCACCACATGATTCCAGATCTGCTGCAACCTATCCACCACAGAATCAACCCCAGGACAGTCAGAAGGCTCCACATGTCCCGAGGAAAAACGAGGATGGAAACCAGAGTTGCAGAAAAATGGCAAAACCAAAGTAGCGGAACTAGCCCGATTATTAAGGGCAAACTCAGCCAACGGCAAGAAGGTCACCCAATCATCCTGATCTGCCGAAACAAAACACCTCAAAAAAGCCTCCAGAGTCTGATTAGTTCGCTCCGTTTGTCCATTAGTCTGAGGATGAAAGGCAGACGAGAACGACAAATCAATGCCCATCCTAGCACAAAAGGATCGCCAGAACCTGGAAACAAACTGGGATCCTCTGTCAGACACAATATTCTCAGGAATGCCGTGCAAACGAACCACATTCTGAAAGAACACAGGAACCAGATCGGAAGAGGAAGGCAGCTTAGGCAAAGGCACCAAATGGACCATTTTAGAAAAGCGATCACATACCACCCAGATGACAGACATGCCCTGAGACACCGGGAGATCAGAAATGAAATCCATGGAAATGTGTGTCCAAGGCCTCTTCGGGACAGGCAAGGGCAAGAGCAACCCGCTGGCACGAGAACAGCAAGGCTTAGCTCGAGCACAAGTCCCACAGGACTGCACAAATGACCGCACATCCCGTGACAAGGAAGGCCACCAAAAGGACCTAGCCACCAGATCTCTGGTGCCAAAAATTCCCGGATGACCTGCCAACACCGAGGAATGAACCTCGGAAATGACTCTGCTGGTCCACTTATCAGGAACAAACAGTCTGTCAGGTGGACAAGAGTCAGGTCTACCAGCCTGAAATCTCTGCAACACGCGTCGCAAATCAGGAGAAATGGCTGACAAAATAACTCCCTCTTTAAGAATACCAACTGGTTCTGCGACTCCAGGAGAGTCAGGCACAAAGCTCCTTGAAAGAGCATCAGCCTTCACATTCTTTGAACCTGGTAAATACGAGACCACAAAGTCAAAACGGGAGAAAAACAACGACCAGCGGGCCTGTCTAGGATTCAGGCGTTTAGCAGACTCGAGATACATCAAATTTTTGTGATCAGTCAAGACTACCACACGATGCTTAGCACCCTCGAGCCAATGACGCCACTCCTCAAATGCCCACTTCATGGCCAGCAACTCCCGATTGCCAACATCATAATTCCGCTCAGCAGGCGAAAACTTCCTAGAGAAGAAAGCACATGGTCTCATTACCGAGCAACCAGGGCCTCTCTGTGACAAAACGGCCCCTGCCCCAATCTCAGAAGCATCCACTTCGACCTGAAAGGGAAGTGAAACATCAGGCTGGCACAAAACAGGCGCCGAAGTAAGCCGGCGCTTCAACTCTTGGAACGCCTCCACGGCTGAAACATACAGTAAAGTAATGTACCAAAGGGGAAATCAGGTGTGTATCATAAACAACCCTTAAAAGTAATAAATTTTATTTAAATACATTTAAAAATTCCACTTCCCAGTGAAGACAAAAATAGTTTGTAACGGACCTACCAAGTGCACCTGTCCTGATAGCCTGACCCTACACTTTCCTACTATCCCTTCCTAGCCTGTGGAGGTTGGCACCCTGATAGATGTTTTTGGCGCCCCCACTCCGCGACGGCTGTCACCTGCTAGCCCTATAGAGTTACTAGCCAGCTAAAGGCGAGAAAACAAAAAGCAATAAAAGGGATGAAGGAAGGGCAAAAAGAAGCTAAGTGCACACCTTATGCTAAATGACCTCCCTTGATGATGTCCCACACAGGACAATACAATGTCACTCAACATACATATTTAGTCATTCAGTGACAAAAATAACTCAGATGAGCCCATATAACAATATAACAAACATGGGAGGAAAAAAGCATATATACAAATGACCTGGTTCAGTCCAGATTTAATGAAGCCCATGCATGACCAACTTACTGGCAGTATGACTACAGTTGTAACAGATGGTTATATAGACATACAACCAGAATCCTAACGCCTAGCAGCACATAGAATAAAGAGATAAACAAATGCCTACAGATAATGGGCAATGGTCAGTGTCTATATTATGCATGGAGTTCTGGACTAAAACAAAACAGAAATTTGACAAAAAACAGCCAGTAAAGGAGATATAATCCCCCCAAAAAAATACCGAACACTTAGCTGTTAGTCAACAGACGCCCCGACGCGTTTCCCCGTCATACGGTTCCTCAGGGGGCACATACAGATATGATGAACCAGAGGTCAATGATGCAGGTGCCCTGATGCCGGGGCTGCCCCGGCATCAGGGCACCTGCATCATTGACCTCTGGTTCATCATATCTGTATGTGCCCCCTGAGGAACCGTATGACGGGGAAACGCGTCGGGGCGTCTGTTGACTAACAGCTAAGTGTTCGGTATTTTTTTGGGGGGATTATATCTCCTTTACTGGCTGTTTTTTGTCAAATTTCTGTTTTGTTTTAGTCCAGAACTCCATGCATAATATAGACACTGACCATTGCCCATTATCTGTAGGCATTTGTTTATCTCTTTATTCTATGTGCTGCTAGGCGTTAGGATTCTGGTTGTATGTCTATATAACCATCTGTTACAACTGTAGTCATACTGCCAGTAAGTTGGTCATGCATGGGCTTCATTAAATCTGGACTGAACCAGGTCATTTGTATATATGCTTTTTTCCTCCCATGTTTGTTATATTGTTATATGGGCTCATCTGAGTTATTTTTGTCACTGAATGACTAAATATGTATGTTGAGTGACATTGTATTGTCCTGTGTGGGACATCATCAAGGGAGGTCATTTAGCATAAGGTGTGCACTTAGCTTCTTTTTGCCCTTCCTTCATCCCTTTTATTGCTTTTTGTTTTCTCGCCTTTAGCTGGCTAGTAACTCTATAGGGCTAGCAGGTGACAGCCGTCGCGGAGTGGGGGCGCCAAAAACATCTATCAGGGTGCCAACCTCCACAGGCTAGGAAGGGATAGTAGGAAAGTGTAGGGTCAGGCTATCAGGACAGGTGCACTTGGTAGGTCCGTTACAAACTATTTTTGTCTTCACTGGGAAGTGGAATTTTTAAATGTATTTAAATAAAATTTATTACTTTTAAGGGTTGTTTATGATACACACGCCTCCACGGCTGCAGGAGCCCAGTTAGCAACATCAGAACCTTTCTTGGTCATATCCATCGAAGGTTTAACAACGCTAGAAAAATTAGCGATAAAACGACGGTAGAAGTTAGCAAAACCCAAGAACTTCTGAAGACTCTTAACTGACGTGGGTTGAGTCCAATCATGAATAGCTCGGACCTTGACTGGGTCCATCTCCACAGCAGAAGGGGAAAAAATAAACCCCAAAAAGGGAACCTTCTGTACTCCAAAGAGACATTTTGAGCCCTTAACAAACAAAGCATTCTCACGCAAAACCTGAAACACCATCCTGACCTGCTCCACGTGAGTCCCAATCTTCAGAGAAAACCAGAATATCATCCAGATAAACAATCATAAATTTATCCAGATACTTCCGGAAAATATCATGCATAAAGGACTGAAACACTGAGGGAGCATTAGAGAGCCCAAAAGGCATCACCAAGTACTCAAAATGACCTTCGGGCGTATTAAATGCAGTCTTCCATTCATCTCCTTGCTTAATGCGCACAAGGTTGTACGCACCACGAAGATCTATCTTGGTGAACCACTTGGCACCTTTAATCCGGGCAAACAAGTCCGACAACAGAGGCAAAGGATACTGAAATTTAACAGTGATCTTATTCAGAAGCCGATAGTCAATACAAGGTCTCAAAGATCCGTCCTTCTTGGCCACAAAAAAGAATCCCGCACCAAGAGGGGAAGAGGATGGACGGATATGCCCCTTCTCCAGAGACTCCTTGATATACGAACACATTGCGGCATGCTCAGGTACAGACAGATTAAATAATCTTCCCTTAGGAAATTTACTACCTGGAATCAAATCTATGGCGCAGTCGCAGTCCCTATGAGGAGGCAGAGCACTGGATCTGGACTCGCTGAACACATCCTGATAATCAGACACATACTCAGGAACTTCCGAAGGAGTAGAGGAAGCAATAGACACCGGCGGGGGAATCAGCATGAATTCCCTGACAGCCCCAACTTGACACAGACATTGCCTTCCAATCCAGGACTGGATTGTGGGTCTGTAACCATGGCAGACCCAAAACGACCAAATCATGCATTTTATGCAGAACAATGCAGAACAAGAAAACGAATCACCTCCCGATGTTCAGGAGTCATGCACATGGTTACCTGCGTCAAAAACTGCGGTTTATTTTCCGCCAATGGCATAGCATCAATACCTCTAAGAGGAATAGGATTTACCAACGGTTCAAGAACAAAACCACAGCGCTTGGCAAATGACAGATCTATAAGACTCAGGGCAGCACCTGAATCCATAAACGCCATAACAGGGTAAGAAGACAATGAGCAAATTAAAGTCACAGACAAAATAAATTTAGGTTGCAAATTACCAATGGCGACAGGACTGACAACCCTTGTTAGGCGTTTAGAGCATGCTGATATAACATGTGTAGAATCACCACAGTAAAAACACAACCCATTCTGACGTCTATGATTTTTCCGCTCATTTCTAGTCTGAATTCTATCACATTGCATTAAATCAGGTGTTTGTTCAGACAACACCACCAGAGGATTAGCGGTTTTGCGCTCCCGCAAATGCCGGTCAATTTGAATAGCCAGCGCCATGGAATCATTCAGACATGTAGGAATGGGAAAACCCACCATCACATTCTTAATGGCTTCAGAAAGGCCATTTCTGAAATTTGCGGCCAGAGCACACTCATTCCACTGAGTAAGCACGGACCATTTCCGAAATTTTTGGCAATACACTTCAGCTTCATCCTGGCCCTGAGAAATAGCCAGCAAGGCTTTTTCTGCCTGAACTTCAAGATTGGGTTCCTCGTAAAGCAATCCGAGCGCCAGAAAAAACGCATCAATATTTGCCAATGCCGGATCTCCTGGCGCTAGCGAGAAAGCCCAATCCTGAGGGTCGCCCCGTAAAAAAGAGATAACAATTTTAACTTGCTGAGCTGAATCTCCAGATGAACGGGGTCTCAGAGAAAGAAACAATTTACAATTGTTCCTGAAATTCCTAAACCTAAATCGGTCTCCAGAAAACAGTTCAGGAATAGGTATTTTAGGTTCAGACATAGGACTACTGGTAACAAAATCTTGTATGCCCTGCACACAAGCAGCAAGCTGGTCTACACTTGTAATCAAGGTCTGGACATTCATGTCTGTAGCAAGCACAAGCCACTTAAAGGTAAAGGGGAGGAAGAGAGGAAAGAAAAAAAAAATCAAAATTTCCTTTCTTATTATCCCACTTCTGCAATGCATAAACATTCAATGTTGGCCTGGCATACTGTTATGACCTCAATGGCAGAGGGTCTCAGAAATAATTACTAAGTCTGCAAACACAAAAACCAGCTCATAGGGCAGTGGTAACTGGGCTGACCATATATCTAGTCCTAGCACCACAAATAACAGCAGCCGGGGAACGTGCCTACGTTGATTCTAGACGTCTCGCGCCAGCTGGAGAACTAACTAACCCTAGAAGGAAAAAGAAAGACTTTTCTTGCCTCCAGAGAAAAGACCCCAAAAGTTGGATACAAGCCCCCAACAAATAATAACGGTGAGGTAAGAGGAAAAGACAAACGTAAGAATGAGCTAGGTATTTAGCAAAGAGAGGCCCACTAGCTAATAGCAGAATATAGTAAAATAACTTATATGGTCAGCAAAAACCCTATCAAAAATATCCACGCTGGAAATTCAAGAACCCCCGAACCGTCTAACGGCCCGGGGGGAGAACACCAGCCCCCTAGAGCTTCCAGCAAGGTCAGGAATCACATTTAGTACAAGCTGGACAAAAATGAGAGCAAGCAAATAACCCAAAAAACAAAGAAGCAGGACTTAGCTTAATTTTGCACGAACCAGGACCAGCAGATAGGAGCAAACAAAAAGGATCTGATTACAACGATGCCAGGCACTGGACTAAGGATCCAGGAGGTTTATATAGCAACACCCCTGGACTAACGACCCAGGTGGGTGCAAACTGAGGGAAGAAAATCCCAGAGTCATATCACTAGTAACCACAAGAGGGAGCCAAAAAAGTCTAATTCACAACAGGGGGCTGTCTGTCCTTTGGGAATTTTCTCTGAGGCAAGATAGCTTTCCTGTTTCCATCTTTAGGGGTAGTTACTCCGGCTGTGACGAGATGTCTAGGGAGTGACAGGAACATTCCACGGCTACTTCTAGTGTTGTGTTAGGTTCAGGAACTGCGGTCAGTAAAGATACCATCTCCTCAGAGCTCGTCCATGTTGCTCCTTAACCACCAGGTCATAACATAAACCCTATTGAGCATCTCTGGAGATACCTGAAAATGGCGTCCACCAATGTTCACCATCCAACCTGACGGAACTGGAGAGGATCTGCAAGGAAGAATGGCCGAGGATCCCCAAATCCAGGGGTGAAAAACTTGTTGCATCATTCCCAAGATGACTCATGGCTGTACTAGCTCAAAAAGGTGCTTCTACTCAATACTGAGCAAAGGGTCAGAATACTTATGACCATGTGATATTTCAGTTTATCTTTTTTAATAAATTTGCAAAAATTTCTACATTTCTGTTTTTTTTCAGTCAAGATGGGGTGCAGAGTGCACATTACTGAGAAAAAAATTAACTTTTTGAATTTACCAAATGGCTGCAATGAAACAAAGTGTCTGAATACTTTCCGTACCCACTGTATATCTTTTTTGTTATGTATTACAGCACCGCAGGCCAATTACGAGTAACTTTTAAAGTAGTGAACAGCCCCTTTAATTAAAGGAAATGTGGCTATTCAATCTGAATGATGCTGAGCTACAGTACAAGGCAAAGCCACTAGTAACTTGAAAGGGATGTGACTTTTACTAGAGGGCTGTGGCCCCCTTTGAAAACTGATTGAAAGGGACACTTGGACACGAATCCCCGATGCTATGAATAAACCATCAATGGTGCCCATGGCTGACTGGCATCTCTTCCTGGTATAGAGCACCCGGGGCACAAAATACATTGGCCTCAGATAGGCGTCTGTGAAGTTTACGCTGGTGGAAAGTTTCTTCCGACATTCGCGTTCTCCGCTCAGCAATCTCTTTACATGATTCATCTTATAACGAGATAAAAAAATGAGTACAAAAAAGTCCGTACTGGTATAGGAAGCATAAAAGTCCAGTAGATTTACTCTTTAATGTCAGGAAAACCAAGTGCCTGCTGAATATTTTGGAACTTGTCTGAAGGATCTCTTGACTATTGCACTCACAACTTGATCTTTGTGATTTTTTTCAGAACCAGAAGGAATCTGGATGACTTGGGGGTGCTTTAACCAATGCTCATTCTTTTGTTATCTAAGGCCCCTTTCACACATCATTTTTTTTCCATCACTCGCAATCCATCAAATTTTGAAAAAAACGGATCCAGCGACTGATGCCGCAGGATCAGTTTTTTTCTCATAGACTTGTACTGGCGACGGATCATCTGTCGTTCGTCGGATCCGTTGAAAATTGTTTGTCCGGCATCCGGAAACGACAAAGTAACTTTTTTTGTCTCCTTCGAAAAATCGGACAGCGACGGATCCGGTGCCGTCCGACATTTGCTAGAATGGAAGCCTATGGGCGCCGGATTCCGTTTTTTTTAACTGCGCATGCTCCGATTGAATTAGTATACAATTGGCTAGCCCCCAATTAGGAAAGGTATATAAAGCCTGCCAGGTAGGGCTTCACTCATCCATTTACCAGCCATCCAGAAAGCAAGACAGCCCAAGTCCAGCCAGCCTGAGACCAGCCAGCCTGAGACCAGCCAGCCACAGAGCAAAAACCTGCCAGCCAGAGCAAAAACCTTGCCAGCCAGCCACAGCCTTCCAGGCCAGCCAGCCTACCGGGTCAGCCAGCCACAGCCTACTGGGCCAGCCAGCTGGTCTCAATGCCTTCTTCTGGGAGACCTCCCTCTCATCATCAGCACAGTGAGGTAAATATATATATATATTTTTGATGATGTTAACATTTTTTTGTACACATACTAATATGCATTAATTCTTGTTTACCAGGAAGCTGCAGCATCAGAGGTGCTTCCAGAAGGAGACGGACGGGGTGGAGTAATACCCGGAGCAGGCTCGCATTTTGTAACTTACTGTACATGCAACGCAGAACCAGATCATCACAGACATTACAGTACACACAACACTTAAAAAACCAGATCATTACAGACATCACAGTATACACAACACATAAGCCTACATCCAAGCACAAAATGTTTTTTTTTTAGTCTTCAGATTCTGGGCTCGACGTAGAGGTCATCAAAGCGCCTCCCAGGGTCGTCGGCATGAGCATTGGGGCGGTGGCCATCAAGTATTTATTTTTTCAATTCATATTGAGGATTTGAGTATAATGTTTTTGGTTTTTTTTTTTACAGGCTTCACAGCGTGCGTCGGACTCTGATGGCGAGGAGGCCGGTCTAGATATCGACTTCCTCATCAATCTAGCCCGAGAGTGGGAGCCGCTATGGAACATGTCGGACCGCAGACACGCTGATCTTGGTGTGACCCGTCGGCTCTGGGAGGAAATTTGCCACCAGTTGTGGACCATTGGGAGGACCTTGATGTTCGGGCCCAAATCAAGCGCGTAAGTATTCACAGTTCAGTAAGTTATGTTGCAGGATGTAATATGTTGTATACTAACCAATTTGTGTTTTCACTTTACAGGAGAAGAGTTAACAAGCGGTGGCGATCACTCAGTGATCGCTTCAAGAAGGAGTTCAACAAGAAAATGTAGGCCCCGAGTGGATCGGGAGGATGCAGGAGCAAGTACAAGTATGCTAGAGCCCTGTCGTTCCTCCGGTTGACGATGGTGAGCAGAAGGTAAATATTCCCCACCCCATTTACTAAGTAAAAATGTTTACATGTGTAACCCTTTTTTTGGTTTTAGCCAGTCCCAAGCAATAACAATATATTAATTTATTTTTTTTTTCTTTGTTCCACAGCACCGTCTGCAGCACTCAGGAGCCTGCAGAGTTGAACCCTTCAGGAGCGATCCCTCAGGAGTCCGCCACAGGGACCACTTCGACAGACCTGACCCCTCTGCACCTTCCCTCACATCTGGTCCCTCAGTCCCATCCACCAGTGCTGGAGCATCGTGGCAGACTTCGTTACATGAAGCTGCTGGTGAGGATGTAGATTTTCCTTTAACCCACCCCTCTGACGCTGCTGCCACCTATAGAACACCTTTGGATTCTGGACGGCAGCACCAGAGGGGTCAGGAAAAGAGCTATGCGCCCGAGTTCTTGCATCTAAATGCATCCTTCCAGATTTCGCTCAAACTGTTGTCAGAGCAAATCACTTCTGGATTTAACCTTATGAACAACAGTCTTCTTGAATTGAGCACGTGCCTGGATAGCATGTATTTAGATGCAAGTAAATATCCCAATCATTCCTTTTTCCAGGCAGTAGTTGAGCGCATAGACAAGCTATCTCCTGACCAGCAGATGCATGTAATGCAAGCCTGCCAGTTTGCTCTAGGGCAGGTTAGCTCCCAAGCCCCTCCACCCACCCCAGTAGTTCCTCCCGCACCTGCCCCCTCTCCAGCCACTGTCTCTTCTCCCCTCCTATACAATACCAGCTTCCTGCCCCGTACCGGTTCCCAACCACACCATCTGTGCCTCCACTCCCTGCCCAACCTGTACTCCCTGCCCACTACCACCAGTCACCTTCCACATCCATCATGTCCCAAACACAACCCTCTTCTCCACCCACCACCTCTTCTGCCTCCCAATCCCTCCACTCCACCCCTCAAACCTTACCAAATCCCATCCCTAGTCCTGTTTTTTTGTCTACCCATCCTCTTGGTTTCTCCACACCTTCATCTTATGTTTCTGACCCGTCACCAAAAACACTCCCACTGTCGAAGTGGTCCGATCTGTCAGCCCCTCCAGTACTATCTCCACCCCACACTACCTAAATTTATAATGTTGTAAATAAAATTATATTTTTTGTATAAAAAGCTTTGTCTTTAATTTATTTAATGATAAGGTTAAATACTTTGGTTGGGTAAAACAAGGTACAACACTTTAGTTGGGTAAAACAAGGTCTAATACTTTGGGTAACAAGGTCCAGGACAAAGCTATCAAAGCATTATCCTTTTCCAGAACGATCGCTTCTAAACGATTCGCCTCAAAAGTGAAAAACACATAAATCTTCACCACACCTTCCATTTTTGCCACTTGTTCTACAACCTGTCAAGGATGGGCTGTAGAAACCCTGTATATATAGGTTTTCAGTAGCCAATAACGTTTGGGAGCCTCCGATGGGCGTTTTTAAAAAATGAATCTGTCGGATAAAAAACGGAAGAAACGGATGAAAAACTGATGAGACGGATCCGTTTTTTCACCAGATTCGCTAGTCGGATCCGGCGAAAAAAACAGATCCGTCGCATCAGTTTTTCACAATCTATGATGGACCCGTCGATCCGTCGAGCCAATGGATTATGACTGACGGCAAAAAACTGATGTGTGAAAGGGTACATTGAGGGCACTGTCACTAGTCCCTTGTGACCCCTTGTCTGATCCGTGGCTTCCATACCAAACATGGACCACACACAGGAGTGCACTTTTCAATAATTGCTTTCATCCTTCAGCGTTCGGCAGATCTTTCTTCGGGCACCAGCTCTACTCCTCTTTTCCGTAGAATACACGACCATATTGTACTTCTGATTTTCTATCAATTTATTTTTTATGCATTTATGTATTTTCAGCTTTTGCTTTTACTAAGAAGGCGATTTTTGTACAGACAGAGGGCAGGGTGATGACTGCTTGCTGAATATAATTGGTTTCTCAAGGATAGCAGGTCCAGACAGGGCAACAACCACTTCTTTATCAAACCACAGAACTTGTGAGTAACATTACTTACTTATCTCATGGACAAGATCTTTTGTCTCAGGAGAACAAAATTCATCCATTAAAGATGCAATTATAGATATGTTATACCCATCAGGTGAAATACAAGACATCGGACTGTGGTGACATTATAAAGGACAAGTACAGAAGCTTGTTCTCATTTGATTACTTTTAAGACATCTTAATTGTTGTTCATTGTAAACTAGAATGGAGAAAAACTACATATAATTATAGTATAAATGATAGCATGCTTAGAAGAATATAGAAATATTCACACAAAGTAAACTCCGTTTATTATGTATTATACTTCAGAGCTGCACTCACTATTCTGCTGGTGCAGTCACTATGTACATACATTACATTACTTATCCTTGAGAGTCCTCAGTGGTTGATACCTTTTAATGGCTAACTGAAAAGATGGTAACAAATTGCAAGCTTTCAAGACTACTCAGGTCCCTTCATCAGGCATAGACTAATACAAATTCTGAAGAATCACATATTTATGCACAAAACAGCCCAGAAATAATGCCATAGATAAGACAGGTGACGTGAAGCAGAGCTACCATTATGTGAGAGTGCGAAAATGTTTATGTCCATAAATATTGGAACAGTTCATAGATAAGGAGTGTGAATGTTTTATTGTCCTCTGATTGGGGTCCGGTTCTTTGTTATGATGCCCCCACATGGTCTGAGAAGCAAATTCCTTAATTGATGTAAAAAGACATAAATCCATGCGACACATTCATTCCTGCACTGAGTGTGTCAAAGGTCATCATCAGCTTATATTCCCAGACTCTTCTGTCTCTCTGAGATTTAAAATTACCCTTTAATGCAAGTTATTTCATGTCCAAGGTGCTATAATCAGGGAGACAAAAATGTTTTTCTATCTACTGGCTAACACGGTACCAAGATATATATCTTTCGTATACATTCCCTGACAGAAGTTATATCGCTTATCCATTTTGTACTTTGTACTTGATGCTGAGACACATTAAAGGTGCCAGCCACCTCTGCAGTGGATCCGGTCTTCAGCCTCTTGATAATCCAGGGTTTGGTCGCAGGGTGGATTTTTGGCATGTTGTCAGAGCTCAAGTTGCAGTTCAAGTGAAGGTCTAGGGTGCTGGGTTTCTTTTTATACACACACAATAATTAACCGATCATTTACTGAGCACAGGTGAGGATGTAAACTAGGATTGAGTTCATTATATGACCAGGCGACAAAACTTTTGTCTTGCCAAAATCTGACCATTCAGCGTCCATTAACTGATCAATATTTCTGCCTTGATGCCAATTTATTTTCATAACCTAAACCACATTTCGGAGGGTTTCAGCTTTCAAAAGAATAATTTATACAACCAATGGATGAATTTAACGTCAGGTTATAAGCTTTTATTTACATAATATAGATAAGCGACATAACTTCTGTCAGGGAGTGTATTACTTATCCTGTACTGATCCCAAGTTACATCCTGTATTATACTCCAGAGCTGCACTCACTATTCTGCTGGTGCAGTCACTGTGTACATACATTACATTACTGATCCTGTACTGACCCTGAGTTACATCCTATATTATACGCCAGAGCTGCACTCACTATTCTGCTGGTGCAGTCACTGTGTACATACATTACATTACTGATCCTGAGTTACATCCGGTATTATACCCCAGAGCTGCACTCACTATTCTGCTAGTGCAGTCACTGTGTACATACATTACATTACTGATCCTGAGTAGGGTTGAGCGACTTTCATTTTTTTAAGATCGAGTCGGGTTTTGTGAAACCCGACTTTGTCCAGAGTCGAGTCGAGTGCAGTCGGCCGATTATCGCTAAAAGTCGGGGATCGACCGAAACACGAAACCCAATGCAAGTCAATGGGGAAGCATAGTCGGCAGTGAGTGGAGGCCAGGAAAACACCTACAGTGCCCATTTTAATGCCAAAAACATCCATTCTTGTTTCTGAAGCTTGTCAATCTTAATTAACTTTATAATAATAGTTGGGCATAGGAAATTGGGGGTCATTTTGCAAAAGTTGTGGGGGGTAGGGCTGGTTCAAGCCTTTAGTGGGCTCAGGAAACGTGGACTACGTCACGGCGGTGGAGCAGTGAGAGGTAAGTATTTCAACGTTGCAAGTGCTGTGATCCTGAGCAAGCAGGGGGGGCCCACTCGTTCGCATTGGCACTGGCACAGGGCCCCTCAAAGTACGGCGGTGTGTTTGCATGGCGGGGGCGCCTCCCACCAGCAGCGACACTTTTGCGTACTCTGAGGGCCCCTGTGCCAGTGACGTCGCCAACGAGTATGCCCCCCCCACCTGATGAAGGAACCTGCACTTTCATCTGCACCTTCCTCTTTGTCCCTGTGTAAGGTGGTATAACATGCGGGAAGGGGAACCATACTTTCAGCAGGGTCAGATTCTGGCTGTGTAGAGTGCAAGGGGAATGTATTGGTCTAGGTCAATGTACCAGCAGACTCATCTAGCAGTGGCTGGGCAATGGGTAGGATGAGGAGGAAACAGATATAGGGCCAAAGAATAAAGTAGGCTAAATGCAGTTCAAAATTGGTAACAGGACTAAACAGGCGGCATTGCTTTGTTCAGTGGAGTAGCAAAGCCAAGAGCAGCAGACACTGTTTTAAGGGCCCAACCACACTAGTAGGCCAAATGCAGTTTAATATCTGATACTATAGGACGAAAGCCAGAAGGTTGAAGCTCAGCTGTATTCAGTTGAGGTCAACACCAGGGTGGGGCAGACACCGTTAGTAGGCCCTAACCACCAATTTTTAAAAACACAGCACTTAATGAGAGCCAGAAGGTTGAAGCACAGCTGTATTCAGTTGAGGACAAACGCCAGGGAGGGGCAGACACCGTTAGTAGGCCGTAACCAAAGTTGAAGGCCAAATGCAGTTTAATATCTGATACTATAGGCCGAAAGCCAGAAGGTAGAAGCTCAGCTGTATTCAGTTGAGGGCAACACCAGGGAGGGGCAGACACCGTTAGTAGGCCCTAACCACCAATTTTTAAAAACACAGCACTTAATGAGAGCCAGATGGTTGAAGCTCAGCTGTATTCAGTTGAGGACAAACACCAGGCAGGGGCAGACACCGTTAGTAGGCCCTAAACACCATTTTTTTAATTTAAAAACAGCACTTAATGAGAGCCAGAAGGTAGAAGCTCAGCTGTACTCAGTTGAGGACAAACACCAGGCAGGGGCAGACACCGTTAGTAGGCCCTAAACACCATTTTTTTTATTTAAAAACAGCACTTAATGAGAGCCAGAAGGTAGAAGGTAAGATTTTGACAGTGGATGACAATTTGAATTAGGGACTGCAGACAGACTTAGTAGGCTGTCCCCTGTGGACCATCCATCCACCACATTAACCCATTGCGCCGTAATGGACACGTAACCTTCCGTGGCCATGCCTACAGGTCCATGTGTCTGTTGTCAGGTGTACCTTTGGACTCACAGATTGACAGAGTGCATGGACAATGCGGTCTTTTACATGCTGGTGGAGGGGTGGAATGGCTTTTCTCGCAAAAGAATTGTCAACTGGGTAGCTCATAGCGCGTGGTACAGCGTAGTCCTTCATGGCTTTATTAATATTAAATAAAATAAAAAAAATAGGCTCCATGCACTGTAAAATAGGTTCAAGGGGTAAACGGGCAGCATTGTTGTGGTCAGTGGAGGAGGATTGCAAGGAGGCACCGCAGACAGGCTTACTAGGCCTAAAATACCTAAAAATAGGCTCAAGGCAGTTTAAAATAGGTTACATGGATACACAGGCAGCTTTGTGGTCAGCGGAGGAGGAGTATTGCAAGTAGGGGCCGCAGACAGGCTATCAAAGGCCTAAAATAACAAACAATAGGCTCATGGCAGTTTTACATCGGTTACATGGATACACAGGCAGGCAGCATTGTGGTCAGTGGAGGAGTAATGCAAGTAGGGGCCGCAGACAGGCTATCAAAGGCCTAAAATAACAAACAATAGGCTCATGGCAGTTTTACATCGGTTACATGGATACACAGGCAGGCAGCATTGTGGTCAGTGGAGGAGTAATGCAAGTAGGGACCGCAGACAGGCTATCAAAGGCCTAAAATAACAAACAATAGGCTCATGGCAGTTTTACATCGGTTACATGGATACACAGGCAGGCAGCATTGTGGTCAGTGGAGGAGTATTGCAAGGAGTGTCTGACCCAGTACTCCCAAAATATAAATAGATGTTAATGTCTCGCAAAACAAACAAAAAAAATAAAAAGGGTGGCATACTTAGGTACAGGGGTGGGCTCATCTGCTGAGTTTCTGACATAGTAATTTGGCAGTAAATATTTAATGGTGCCAATATAGGACACTGACCCAGACTACTTTAAGTAGCATCATAGATGTCTACAAATTGGTATTGTTGGTGCCAGACATTGAATGATGTCAGCGAATAGACTAAACATTGGTGGAGCTGTGCGAGATAATTTTGCACGTGGTAGAGCACAGTTTGACCTGGGGGGGGAACTCTCTTGTGGCCGGCGGTACCGCCCCAGGGCCCCTCATGTTACAACGGTGTGTCTGACGTTGGGTGCGCACCACCAGAGACACTACATTGTACTATGAGGGACCCAGTGGCAGTGCCGTCGACCAAAAGCGGGCACACCCACCTCTTCAGACAAACAGCACTGTAACGGGTGCTTGAGCCAAGTGGCGAGACCACGGCCCCGTGGGGGGAGTTTTCACATTGCGGGAGGTGTAAACCTGTCGTATGCTGGACAAACAGCTGCTGCAAATTAACAGATTGGAACACTCAGTAAGACCAGTCCACAAGTAAGCACTTTTTATAGGAAAGCTAGGTGTCAGCCGGGAAAGGTGTGGCAAAATAATTTGAAATCCAGGAGTGGTTCATTTTAATGAAGGTGAGATCATCCACATTTTGGGTAGCCAGACGAGTCCTTTTTTCGGTTAATATTGAACCAGCAGCACTGAATACTCTTTCTGATAGCACACTAGCTGCTGGGCAAGCAAGCTCCTGCAATGCATATTCTGCCAATTCAGGCCAGGTGTCTAATTTGGATGCCCAGTAATCAAATGGGAATGACGCTTGAGGGAGAACATCGATAAGAGCTGAAAAATAGTTCGTAACTATACTGGACAAATGTTGTCTCCTGTCACTTTGAATGGATGCTGCAGTACCTGTCCTGTCTGCGGTCATTGCGAAATCACTCCACAACCTGGTCAGAAAACCCCTCTGTCCAACGCCACTTCTGATCTGTGCACCTCGAACACCTCTGCCATGTAGCCCCCTGCAGCTTGTGTGAGAACCATCACCGGCGCTGTGTGCAGGGAATGCCTGAATCAAACGGTCTACAAGAGTAGCTTGTTTGGTTGCTAATATTTGTTCGAGGTTCTCATGTGGCATAATATTTTGCAATTTGCCTTTACAGCGAGGGTCAAGGATGCAGGCCAACCAGTAATCATCATCGCTCATCATTTTAATAATGCGTGTGTCCCTTTTGAGGATACGTAAGGCATAATCCACCATGTGGGCCAAAGTTCCAGTTGTCAAATCTGCGGTTGTGCTGGTTGGAGGGGCAGTTACAGGCAAATCTATGTCACTTGTCTCCCTTAAAAAAACAGAACCCGGCCTTGCAACGCCACTAATTTCTGTTGGCCCAGGAGAAGCTTCCTCATTAAAAAAGTACTCATCCCCATCATCCTCCTCGTCCTCCTCCTCCTCTTCGCCCGCTACCGCGTCCTCTACATGGCCCTGACCAGACAATGGCTGACTGTCATCAAGGCTTTCCTCTTCCTCGGCTGCAGACGCCTGCTCCTTTATGTGCGTCAAAATTTGCATCAGCAGACGCATTAGGGGGATGCTCATGCTTATTATGGCGTTGTCTGCACTAACCAGTCGTGTGCATTCCTCAAAACACTGAAGGACTTGACACAGGTCTTGTAGCTTCGACCACTGCACACCTGACAACTCCATGTCTGCCATCCAACTGCCTGCCCATGTATGTGTATCCTCCCACAAAAACATAACAGCACGCCTCTGTTCGCACAGTCTCTGAAGCATGTGCAGTGTGGAGTTCCACCTTGTTGCAATGTCGATGATTAGGCGATGCTGGGGAAGGTTCAAAGACCGCTGATAGTTCTGCATACGGCTGGAGTGTACGGGCGAACGGCAGATATGCGAGCAAAGTCTGCGCACTTTGAGGAGCAGGTCGGGTAACCCCGGGTAACTTTTCAGGAAGCACTGCACCACCAGGTTTAAGGTGTGAGCCAGGCAAGGAATGTGTTTCAGTTGGGAAAGGGCTATGGCAGCCATGAAATTCCTTCCGTTATCACTCACAACCTTGCCTGCCTCAAGATGTACAGTGCCCAGCCATGACTGAGTTTCATTCTGCAAGAACTCAGACAGAACTTCCGCGGTGTGTCTGTTGTCGCCCAAACACTTCATTGCCAATACAGCCTGCTGATGCTTGCCACTAGCTGTCCCATAATGGCACACCTGGTGTGCAACAGTGGCAGCTGCGGATGGAGTGGATGTGCGACTGCGGTGTGTGGACGAGCTCTCGCTTCTGCATGAGGAGGAGGAAGAGGAGGAGGGGGGGTGAACGCCTACAGCCAACTCTTTCCTTGACCGTGGGCTAGGCAAAACTGTCCCAATATTGCTGTCCCCTGTGGACCCTGCATCCACCACATTCACCCAGTGTGCCATGATGGAGACGTAACGTCCCTGGCCATGCCTACTGGTCCATGCATCTGTTGTCAGGTGCACCTTTGCAGTCACAGACTGCCTGAGTGCATGGACGATGCGGTCTTTAACATGCTGTTGGAGTGCTGGGATGGCTTTTCTAGAAAAGAAGTGCCGACTGGGTAGCTCGTAGCGTGGTACAGCGTAGTCCATCAGCGCTTTGAAAGCTTCGCTTTCAACTAACCGGTAGGGCATCATCTCTAATGAGATTAATCTAGCAATGTGTGCGTTCAAACCCTGTGTACGCGGATGCGAGGATGAGTACTTCCTTTTCCTAACAAGAGTCTCATGTAGGGTGAGTTGGACTGGAGAGCTGGAGATCGTGGAACTAGCGGTGGTGCCGGTGGACATGGGTGAGTGAGAGAGGGTTGGAGATGGTATTCTTGCCGGTGCCCTACATGCAGTGTTTCCTACTGCAAACCTGGCGATTCCCTGACTTCTTTGGCCTGGCGACGAAAGCTGCACAGATACTGCAGGTGGTGCGGGAAATGGTGGGTTTACAGTGAGGGAAGGGATGTAGCGTTGCTGACTAGCTTCATTGGCCGAGGGTGCTGCAACCTTTAGGGACATTTGGTAGTTATTCCAGGCTTGCAAATGCATGGTGGATAAATGTCTATGCATGCAACTTGTATTTAGACTTTTAAGATTCTGACCTCTGCTTAAGGTAGTTGAACATTTTTGACAGATGACTTTGCGCTGATCATTTGGATGTTGTTTAAAAAAATGCCAGACTGCACTCTTTCTACTATCGGATACCTTTTCAGACATTGCAGACTGAGCTTCTTTAACCGGATGGCCACGCTGTCCTCCAACTGGTTTTGGTTTTGCCACACGTTTTTGGCCAGATATGGGCCCGGCAGATGGAACCTGTTGTGATGTTGATGCCTGCTGCGGCTCCTCCTCCTCCGCTTCTGAACTACTGCCACCTGCACCCTGTTCCCCCAATGGCTGCCAATCGGGGTCAACAACTGGGTCATCTATGACCTCCTCTTCTATGTCATGTGCAACTTCGTCTGTGTAACTGTGTAAGCCGGTGGTATAGCGTTCGTGACGGGGCACCATAGTCTCCGCTGGGTTTGATTCTGCCTCAGTACACTGCGAGGGCAATGTTCTGGTCTGAGTCAAAGGAACAGCATAGTAATCTGGCTGTGGCTGTGCATCTGTGCACTCCATGTCCGATTCAACTTCTAATGGGCATGGCCTGTTAACTGTTTCACTGTCTAACCCAGGAACGGTATGTGTAAAGAGCTCCATGGAGTAACCTGTTGTGTCGACTGACGTATCCTTCACTGTTGTTCTGGGTGAAGGACACAAGGAAGCGACTTGTTCCTGACCGGGAGCATCCACTGATGATGCACTGCTCTGACATTTTGCACTTTCCGAGGAGGAGGCGAAAGAGCTAGAGGCAGAGTGAGCAATGAAAGCCAATACTTGTTCCTCCTGCTCCGGCTTCAAAAGTGGTTTTCCTACTCCCAGAAAAGAGAGCGTTCGAGGCCTTGTGTAGCCAGACAACGAACCTGGCTCAACAACTCGAGACTTAGGTGCTGTACTGCTTTTACCACGACCACCTGATGCTCCACCACCACCACTACCATCATTACCAGCTGACAATGACCGCCCACGGCCACGACCTCTTCCACTAGACTTCCTAATTGTTTGCAAAACGTAACTAAAGTAACGCTATTTGTTACTGTAAAACAACTTATAACTTGAACTCAAACTTCTGTAGGATTTATATATACCTTTATAGGTGCCTGACACTGAAAGGAAAATCAGGCCCAATGTTACACACTAGGTTTTCTGTGCCCCAATAATTTGAGACAGATGGCACACACAGGAGCAGCACTCAAGCAGACTTGCCAATATTTATCTCCCACTAACTATTTTTTTTTGAAAAGGGAGAATTTACCCAAAAAAAAAAAAAAGACCCAGTATTACACAGTGCTTTTCGGTGGCACACAATGAGAGACAGATGCCACACACAGGACTGGCACGGAGGCAGACTTGCCAATATTTATCTCCCACTAACTATTTTTTTTGAAAAGGGAGAATTTACCCCCAAAAAAACAAAAAGGCCCAGTATTACACACTGCTTTTCGGTGGGACACAATGAGAGACAGATGCCACACACAGGACTGGCACGGAGGCAGACTTGCCAATATTTATCTCCCACTAACTATTTTTTTTTTAAAAGGGAGAATTTACCCAAAAAAAACAAAAAGGCCCAGTATTACACACTGCTTTTCGGTGGCACACAATGAGAGACAGATGCCACACACAGGACTGGCACGGAGGCAAACTTTCAAATATTTACCTCCCACTAACTTTTTTTTTTTGAAAAGGGAGAATTTACCCAAAAAAACCAAAAAGGCCCAGTATTACACAGTGCTTTTCGGTGGCACACAATGAGAGACAGATGCCACACACAGAACTGGCACGGAGGCAAACTTGCCAATATTTATCTCCCACTAACTATTTTTTTTTGAAAAGGGAGAATTTACCCAAAAAAAACAAAAAGGCCCAGTATTACACACTGCTTTTTGGTGGCACACAATGAGAGACAGATGCCACACACAGGACTGGCACGGAGGCAGACTTGCCAATATTTATCTCCCACTAACAATTTTTTTTTGAAAAGGGAGAATTTACCCAAAAAAAACAAAAAGGCCCAGTATTACACACTGCTTTTCGGTGGCACACAATGAGAGACAGATGCCACACACAGGACTGGCACGGAGGCAAACTTTCAAATATTTATCTCCCACTAACTATTTTTTTTTGAAAAGAGAGAATTTACCCAAAAAAACCAAAAAGGCCCAGTATTACACACTGCTTTTCGGTGGGACACAATGAGAGACAGATGCCACACACAGGACTGGCACGGAGGCAGACTTGCCAATATTTTTCTCCCACTAACTATTTCTTTTTGAAAAGGGAGAATTTACCCCCAAAAAACAAAAAGGCCCAGTATTATACAGTGCTTTTCGGTGGCACACAATGAGAGACAGATGCCACACACAGGACTGGCACGGAGGCAGACTTGCCAATATTTATCTCCCACTAATTTTTATTTTTTTTGAAAAGGGAGAATTTAGCCAAAAAAAAAAAATGGCCAAGTATCACACAGTGGTTTTTTCGGTGCCACACAATGACAGAGAGATGCCACCCACAGCAATGGCACGGAGGCAGACTTGCCAATATTTATCTCCCACTAATTTTTATTTTTTTTGAAAAGGGAGAATTTAGCCAAAAAAAAAAAATGGCCAAGTATCACACAGTGGTTTTTTCGGTGCCACACAATGAGAGAGAGATGCCACCCACAGCAATGGCACGGAGGCAGACTTGCCAATATTTATCTCCCACTAATTTTTATTTTTTTTGAAAAGGGAGAATTTAGCCAAAAAAAAAAAGGCCAAGTATCACACAGTGGTTTTTTCGGTGCCACACAATGAGAGAGAGATGCCACCCACAGCAATGGCACGGAGGCAGACTTGCCAATATTTATCTCCCACTAATTTATTTTTTTGGAAAAGGGAGAATGTAGCCAAAAAAAAAAAAATGGCCAAGTATCACACAGTGGTTTTCGTTTTCGGTGCCACACAATGAGAGAGAGATGCCACCCACAGCAATGGCACGGAGGCAGACTTGCCAATATTTATCTCCCTGCAGTTATCTCAGAAAAGTATGGCAGGCAGCTAGAAAAAGGACTTTTAAAATTACGTCCCGGCTTTGTGATTGGTTGCGTCGCAGTCACATGGGAGACGCAACCAATCACAAGCCGTGACGTTTTAAAATTTTAAAATGCGCGCGTGTCCAGCCTCCCGGCTTGTGATTGGTTGACCGCTGCGCAACCAATCACAAGCCGTGACGTCACGGGAGGCTGGACACGCGCCCATTTTAAAATGCGCGCGTGTCCAGCCTCCCGTGACGTCACGGCTTGTGATTGGTTGCGTCTCCCATGTGACTGCGACGCAACCAATCACAAAGCCGGGACGTAATTTTAAAATCCTTAAGGATCTGAAATTACGTCACGGCTTGCTGTGATTGGTTGCGTCGCCCATGTGACTGCGACGCAACCAATCACAACGCCGGAACGTAATTTTAAAATCCTGAAGGACCTGAAATTACGTCACGGCTTGCTGTGATTGGTTGCGTCCCGGCCACATGGGCGGCACGCAACCAATCACAAGCCTGGACTTCTTGTAAAGGAAAGAAAAGCGCGAATTTTAAATAAAGAACGCTGCCGCTTCCCTCGGTAAGGTGCAGGCTGCGTCGGAGAGGTGAGTATAGCAATATTTTTTATTTTAATTCTTTCTTTTACACATTAATATGGTTCCCAGGGCCTGAAGGAGAGTTTCCACTCCTTCAGACCCTGGGAACCATCAGGAATACCGTCCGATACATGAGTCCCATTGACTTGTATTGGTATCGGGTATCGGTATCGGATTGGATCCGATACTTTGCCGGTATCGGCCGATACTTTCCGATACCGATACTTTCAAGTATCGGACGGTATCGCTCAACACTAGTTATGAACTATACTTTTGGGCTCCCTCTTGTGGTCACTCGCGGTATGGTTCTTGGATTCTCTTTCCTCAGGTTTGTAGTCACCTGTTCGTTAAGACTCTGGGTGTTTCTATTTAAACTTCCTGGAGTCTTAGTCCATTGCCTGGCATCCATGTAATCAGTCCTTATCTGGTTGCTCTTGTCTACTGGTCCTGATTTTTGCAACATAAGCTAAGTCCTGCTTTCTTGTTTTTTGTTTATTTGTATTATTCTGTTTTTTTGTCCAGCTTGTTCATAATGTGATTCCTGATTTTGCTGGAAGCTCTTAGGGCGCTGATATTCTCCCCCCATACCGTTAGTCGGTACGGGGGTTCTTGGATATTCAGCGTGGATATTTTAATAGGGTTTTTCGCTGACCACATAAGTCCGCTTTCTATATTTCTGCTATTATTTAGTGGGCCTCTCTTTGCTGAATCTAGTTCATACTTACGTTTGTCCTTTCCTCTTACCTCACCGTTATTATTTGTTGGGGGCCTGTATCTACTTTGGGGTATCTTTCTCTGGAGGCAAGTGAGGTCTGTATTTTCTCTGAAAGGGTTAGTTAGATCTCCGGCTGGCGCGAGACGTCTAGAACCAACGTATGCACGTTCCCCGGCTGCTATTATTTGTGGGCTAGGATCAGGTATGTGGTCAGCTCAGTTACCACCTCCCTAAGAGCTAGTTTTTATGTTTGCAGACTTTGCTGAAGACCCTGAGATCCTCTGCCATTAGGATCACAACAGTATGCCAGGCCACTGAATAGTTAATGCATTGCAGAAGTGGGATTAAAAGAAAAAAGAAGTTCTGAGTTTTTTTTTTTTTTCTTCCCCTTTACCTCTGAATGGCTTGAAACTCTGCTGCAGACATGAATGTGCAAACTCTGATTACTAGTGTGGATCAGCTTGCTGCTCGTGTGCAGAGCATTCAGGATTTTGTTACTAGCAGTCCTGTGTCAGAGCCTAAGATTCCTATTCCTGAGCTGTTCTCTGGAGATCGATTTAATTTGGGAATTTTAGGAATAATTGTAAATTGTTTCTTTCTTTGAGACCTCGTTCGTCTGGAGACTCAGCTCAGCAAGTTAAAATTGTTATCTCCTTCTTGCGGGGCGACCCTCAGGATTGGGCTTTCTCATTGGCGCCAGGAGATCCGGCATTGGCGAATATTGATGCGTTTTTTCTGGCGCTCGGATTGCTTTATGAGGAGCCCAATCTTGAAATTCAGGCAGAGAAGGCTTTGCTGGCTATTTCTCAGGGCCAGGATGAAGCCGAAGTGTATTGCCAAAAATTTCGGAAATGGTCCGTGCTTACTCAGTGGAATGAGTGTGCTCTGGCCGCAAATTTCAGAAATGGCCTTTCTGAAACTATTAAGAATGTGATGGTGGGCTTTCCCATTCCTACAAGTCTGAATGATTCTATGATGCTGGCCACTCAGATTGATCGGCGTTTGCGGGAGCGCAAATCCGCTAATCCTTTGGCGGTGTTGTCTGAACAGACGCCTGATTTAATGCAATGTGATAGAATTCAGACTAGAACTGAACGGCAAAATCATAGACGTCAGAATGGGTTGTGTTTTTACTGCGGTGATTCTACACATGTTATATCAGCATGCTCTAAACGCCTAACAAAGTTTGTTAGTACTGTCGCCGTTGGTAACTTACAGCCTAAATTTATTTTGTCTATGACTTTAATTTGCTCATTGTCTTCCTACCCTGTTATGGCGTTTGTGGATTCAGGCGCTGCCCTGAGTCTTATGGACTTGTCGTTTGCCAGGCGCTGTGGTTTTGTCCTGGAGCCTTTAGAAAATCCTATTCCTCTTAGAGGAATTGATGCTATGCCATTGGCGGAGAATAAACCGCAGTATTGGACACAAGTGACCATGTGCATGACTCCTGAACATCGGGAGGTGATTCATTTTCTTGTTCTGCATAAAATGCATGATTTGGTCGTTTTGGGTCTGCCATGGTTACAGGCTCATAATCCTGTTCTGGATTGGAGGGCTATGTCTGTGTCAAGTTGGGGTTGTCAGGGAATTCATTGCGATTCCCCGTCGGTGTCTATTGCTTCCTCTACTCCTTCAGAAGTTCCTGAGTTTTTGCTTGACTATCAGGATGTGTTCAGTGAGTCCAGGTCCAGTGCTCTTCCTCCTCATAGGGACTGTGACTGCGCTATAGATTTGATTCCTGGTAGCAAGTTTCCTAAGGGACGATTATTTAATCTGTCGGTACCTGAGCATGCCGCGATGCGTTCTTATATAAAGGAGTCTTTGGAGAAAGGACATATTCGTCCATCCTCTTCCCTGTTATGGTTCTCAATGGCAAGAGAACATAGCCCAGCAAACATAAGAACTAGCTCTTGGAAGGATGGAAACTAAACTGACCATGAACTAAACCTGCCGCACAACTAACAGTAGCCGGGTAGCGTAGCCTGCGTTTTATCCCTAGACGCCCAGCGCCGGCCGGAGGACTAACTAATCCTAGCAGAGGAAAATATAGTCCTGGCTCACCTCTAGAGAAATTTCCCCGAAAGGCAGACAGAGGCCCCCACAAATATTGGCGGTGATTTTAGATGAAATGACAAACGTAGTATGAAAATAGGTTTAGCAAAATTGAGGTCCGCTTACTAGATAGCAGGAAGACTGAAAGGGCACTTTCATGGTCAGCTGAAAACCCTATCAAAACACCATCCTGAAATTACTTTAAGACTCTAGTATTAACTCATAACATCAGAGTGGCAATTTCAGATCACAAGAGCTTTCCAGACACAGAAACGAAACTACAGCTGTGAACTGGAACAAAATACAAAAACAAACAAGGACTAAAGTCCAACTTAGCTGGGAGTTGTCTAGCAGCAGGAACATGCACAGAAAGGCTTCTGATTACAATGTTGACCGGCATGGAAGTGACAGAGGAGCAAGGCTAAATAGCGACTCCCACATCCTGATGGAAACAGGTGAACAGAGATGATGATGCACACCAGTTAAATTCCACCAGTGGCCACCGGGGGAGCCCAAAATCCAATTTCACAACAGTACCCCCCCCTCAAGGAGGGGGCACCGAACCCTCACCAGAACCACCAGGGCGATCAGGATGAGCCCTATGAAAGGCACGGACCAAATCGGAGGCATGAACATCAGAGGCGGTCACCCAAGAATTATCCTCCTGACCGTATCCCTTCCATTTGACCAGATACTGGAGTTTCCGTCTGGAAACACGGGAGTCCAAGATTTTTTCCACAACGTACTCCAACTCGCCCTCAACCAACACCGGAGCAGGAGGCTCAACGGAAGGCACAACCGGTACCTCATACCTGCGCAATAATGACCGATGAAAAACATTATGAATAGAAAAAGATGCAGGGAGGTCCAAACGGAAGGACACAGGGTTAAGAATCTCCAATATCTTGTACGGGCCGATGAACCGAGGCTTAAACTTGGGAGAAGAAACCCTCATAGGGACAAAACGAGAAGACAACCACACCAAGTCCCCAACACAAAGCCGAGGACCAACCCGACGCCGGCGGTTGGCAAAAAGCTGAGTCTTCTCCTGGGACAACTTCAAATTGTCCACTACCTGCCCCCAAATCTGATGCAACCTCTCCACCACAGCATCCACTCCAGGACAATCCGAAGATTCCACCTGACCAGAAGAAAATCGAGGATGAAACCCCGAATTACAGAAAAAGGGAGACACCAAGGTGGCAGAGCTGGCCCGATTATTGAGGGCAAACTCCGCTAAAGGCAAAAAAGCAACCCAATCATCCTGATCTGCAGACACAAAACACCTCAAATATGTCTCCAAGGTCTGATTCGTCCGCTCGGTCTGGCCATTAGTCTGAGGATGGAAAGCAGACGAGAAAGACAAATCTATGCCCATCCTAGCACAGAATGCTCGCCAAAATCTAGACACGAATTGGGTACCTCTGTCAGAAACGATATTCTCCGGAATACCATGCAAACGGACCACATTTTGAAAAAACAGAGGAACCAACTCGGAAGAAGAAGGCAACTTAGGCAGGGGAACCAAATGGACCATCTTAGAGAAACGATCACACACCACCCAGATGACAGACATCTTCTGAGAAACAGGAAGATCCGAAATAAAATCCATCGAGATGTGCGTCCAGGGCCTCTTCGGGATAGGCAAGGGCAACAACAATCCACTAGCCCGAGAACAACAAGGCTTGGCCCGAGCACAAACGTCACAAGAATGAAAGAAGCCTCGCACATCTCAAAACAGGGAAGGCCACCAGAAGGACCTTGCCACCAAATCCCTGGTACCAAAGATTCCAGGATGACCTGCCAACGCAGAAGAATGAACCTCAGAAATGACTTTACTGGTCCAATCATCAGGAACAAACAGTCTACCAGGTGGGCAACGATCAGGTCTATCCGCCTGAAACTCCTGCAAGGCCCGCCGCAGGTCTGGAGAAACGGCAGCATGTTCAGGCACAGACAGATTAAATAAACGACCCTTAGGGTATTTACTACCCGGAATCAAATCTATGGCACAATCGCACTCCCGGTGCGGAGGTAATGAACCAAGCTTAGGTTCTTCAAAAACGTCACGATATTCAGTCAAGAATTCAGGAATCTCAGAGGGAATAGATGATGAAATGGAAACCACAGGTACGTCCCCATGCGTCCCCTTACATCCCCAGCTTAACACAGACATAGCTTTCCAGTCAAGGACTGGGTTATGAGATTGCAGCCATGGCAATCCAAGCACCAACACATCATGTAGGTTATACAGCACAAGAAAGCGAATAATCTCCTGGTGATCCGGATTAATCCGCATAGTTACTTGTGTCCAGTATTGTGGTTTATTGCTAGCCAATGGGGTGGAGTCAATCCCCTTCAGGGGTATAGGAGTTTCAAGAGGCTCCAAATCATACCCACAGCGTTTGGCAAAGGACCAATCCATAAGACTCAAAGCGGCGCCAGAGTCGACATAGGCATCCGCAGTAACAGATGATAAAGAACAAATCAGGGTCACAGATAGAATAAACTTAGACTGTAAAGTGCAAATTGAAACAGACTTATCAAGCTTCTTAGTACGCTTAGAGCATGCTGATATAACATGAGTTGAATCACCGCAATAGAAGCACAACCCATTTTTTCGTCTAAAATTCTGCCGTTCACTTCTGGACAGAATTCTATCACATTGCATATTCTCTGGCGTCTTCTCAGTAGACACCGCCAAATGGTGCACAGGTTTGCGCTCCCGCAGACGCCTATCGATCTGGATAGCCATTGTCATGGACTCATTCAGACCCGCAGGCACAGGGAACCCCACCATAACATCCTTAATGGCATCAGAGAGACCCTCTCTGAAATTCGCCGCCAGGGCGCACTCATTCCACTGAGTAAGCACAGCCCATTTACGGAATTTCTGGCAGTATATTTCAGCTTCGTCTTGCCCCTGAGATAGGGACATCAAGGCCTTTTCCGCCTGAAGTTCTAACTGAGGTTCCTCATAAAGCAACCCCAAGGCCAGAAAAAACGCATCCACATTGAGCAACGCAGGATCCCCTGGAGCCAATGCAAAAGCCCAATCCTGAGGGTCGCCCCGGAGCAAGGAAATCACAATCCTGACCTGCTGAGCAGGATCTCCAGCAGAGCGAGATTTCAGGGACAAAAACAACTTGCAATTATTTTTGAAATTTTGAAAGCAAGATCTATTCCCCGAGAAAAATTCAGGCAAAGGAATTCTAGGTTCAGATATAGGAACATGAACAACAAAATCTTGTAAATTTTGAACTTTCGTGGTGAGATTATTCAAACCTGCAGCTAAACTCTGAATATCCATTTTAAACAGGTGAACACAGAGCCATTCCAGGATTAGAAGGAGAGAGAGAGAGAAAGGCTGCAATATAGGCAGACTTGCAAGAGATTCAATTACAAGCACACTCAGAACTGAAAAAAAAAAAAAAAAATCTTCAGCAGACTTCTCTTTTCTCTCCTTTCTCTGTCAATTAATTTAACCCTTTTTGGCTGGTCAAACTGTTATGGTTCTCAATGGCAAGAGAACATAGCCCAGCAAACATAAGAACTAGCTCTTGGAAGGATGGAAACTAAACTGACCATGAACTAAACCTGCCGCACAACTAAAGGTACCGTCACATTAAGCGACGCTGCAGCGATAGCGACAGCGATGCCGATCGCTGCAGCGTCGCTGTTTGGTCGCTGGAGAGCTGTCACACAGACCGCTCTCCAGCGACCAACGATGCCGAGGTCCCCGGGTAACCAGGGTAAGCATCGGGTTGCTAAGCGCAGGGCCGCGCTTAGTAACCCGATGTTTACCCTGGTTACCAGCGTAAAAGTTAAAAAAACAAACAGCACATACTCACCAGCGCGTCCCCCAGCCTCTGCTTCCTGACACTGACTGAGCTCCGGCCCTAACAGCACAGCGGTGACGTCACCGCTGTGCTTTCACTTTCAGTTAAGGGCCGGCGCTCAGTCAGTGTCAGGAAGCAGAGGCTGGGGGACGCGCTGGTGAGTATGTGCTGTTTGTTTTTTTAACTTTTACGCTGGTAACCAGGGTAAACATCGGGTTACTAAGCGCGGCCCTGCGCTTAGTAACCCGATGTTTACCCTGGTTACCAGTGTAAAATATCGCTGGTATCCTTGCTTTTGCTGTCAAACACGGCGATACACGGCGACCTAGCGACCAAATAAAGTGCAGACCTTCTAGCAGCGACCAGCAATTTCACAGCGGGATCCAGATCGCTGCTGCGTGTCAAATACAGCGATATCGCTATCCAGGTCGCTGCAACGTCACGGATCGCTGGCGATATCGCCTAGTGTGACGGTACCTTAACAGTAGCCAGGTAGCGTAGCCTGCGTTTTATCCCTAGACGCCCAGCGCCGGCCGGAGGACTAACTAATCCTAGCAGAGGAAAATATAGTCCTGGCTCACCTCTAGAGAAATTTCCCCGAAAGGCAGACAGAGGCCCCCACAAATATTGGCGGTGATTTTAGATGAAATGACAAACGTAGTATGAAAATAGGTTTAGCAAAATTGAGGTCCGCTTACTAGATAGCAGGAAGACTGAAAGGGCACTTTCATGGTCAGCTGAAAACCCTATCAAAACACCATCCTGAAATTACTTTAAGACTCTAGTATTAACTCATAACATCAGAGTGGCAATTTCAGATCACAAGAGCTTTCCAGACACAGAAACGAAACTACAGCTGTGAACTGGAACAAAATACAAAAACAAACAAGGACTAAAGTCCAACTTAGCTGGGAGTTGTCTAGCAGCAGGAACATGCACAGAAAGGCTTCTGATTACAATGTTGACCGGCATGGAAGTGACAGAGGAGCAAGGCTAAATAGCGACTCCCACATCCTGATGGAAACAGGTGAACAGAGATGATGATGCACACCAGTTAAATTCCACCAGTGGCCACCGGGGGAGCCCAAAATCCAATTTCACAACAGTACCCCCCCCTCAAGGAGGGGGCACCGAACCCTCACCAGAACCACAAGGGCGATCAGGATGAGCCCTATGAAAGGCACGGACCAAATCGGAGGCATGAACATCAGAGGCGGTCACCCAAGAATTATCCTCCTGACCGTATCCCTTCCATTTGACCAGATACTGGAGTTTCCGTCTGGAAACACGGGAGTCCAAGATTTTTTCCACAACGTACTCCAACTCGCCCTCAACCAACACCGGAGCAGGAGGCTCAACGGAAGGCACAACCGGTACCTCATACCTGCGCAATAATGACCGATGAAAAACATTATGAATAGAAAAAGATGCAGGGAGGTCCAAACGGAAGGACACAGGGTTAAGAATCTCCAATATCTTGTACGGGCCGATGAACCGAGGCTTAAACTTGGGAGAAGAAACCCTCATAGGGACAAAACGAGAAGACAACCACACCAAGTCCCCAACACAAAGCCGAGGACCAACCCGACGCCGGCGGTTGGCAAAAAGCTGAGTCTTCTCCTGGGACAACTTCAAATTGTCCACTACCTGCCCCCAAATCTGATGCAACCTCTCCACCACAGCATCCACTCCAGGACAATCCGAAGATTCCACCTGACCAGAAGAAAATCGAGGATGAAACCCCGAATTACAGAAAAAGGGAGACACCAAGGTGGCAGAGCTGGCCCGATTATTGAGGGCAAACTCCGCTAAAGGCAAAAAAGCAACCCAATCATCCTGATCTGCAGACACAAAACACCTCAAATATGTCTCCAAGGTCTGATTCGTCCGCTCGGTCTGGCCATTAGTCTGAGGATGGAAAGCAGACGAGAAAGACAAATCTATGCCCATCCTAGCACAGAATGCTCGCCAAAATCTAGACACGAATTGGGTACCTCTGTCAGAAACGATATTCTCCGGAATACCATGCAAACGGACCACATTTTGAAAAAACAGAGGAACCAACTCGGAAGAAGAAGGCAACTTAGGCAGGGGAACCAAATGGACCATCTTAGAGAAACGATCACACACCACCCAGATGACAGACATCTTCTGAGAAACAGGAAGATCCGAAATAAAATCCATCGAGATGTGCGTCCAGGGCCTCTTCGGGATAGGCAAGGGCAACAACAATCCACTAGCCCGAGAACAACAAGGCTTGGCCCGAGCACAAACGTCACAAGAATGAAAGAAGCCTCGCACATCTCAAAACAGGGAAGGCCACCAGAAGGACCTTGCCACCAAATCCCTGGTACCAAAGATTCCAGGATGACCTGCCAACGCAGAAGAATGAACCTCAGAAATGACTTTACTGGTCCAATCATCAGGAACAAACAGTCTACCAGGTGGGCAACGATCAGGTCTATCCGCCTGAAACTCCTGCAAGGCCCGCCGCAGGTCTGGAGAAACGGCAGCATGTTCAGGCACAGACAGATTAAATAAACGACCCTTAGGGTATTTACTACCCGGAATCAAATCTATGGCACAATCGCACTCCCGGTGCGGAGGTAATGAACCAAGCTTAGGTTCTTCAAAAACGTCACGATATTCAGTCAAGAATTCAGGAATCTCAGAGGGAATAGATGATGAAATGGAAACCACAGGTACGTCCCCATGCGTCCCCTTACATCCCCAGCTTAACACAGACATAGCTTTCCAGTCAAGGACTGGGTTATGAGATTGCAGCCATGGCAATCCAAGCACCAACACATCATGTAGGTTATACAGCACAAGAAAGCGAATAATCTCCTGGTGATCCGGATTAATCCGCATAGTTACTTGTGTCCAGTATTGTGGTTTATTGCTAGCCAATGGGGTGGAGTCAATCCCCTTCAGGGGTATAGGAGTTTCAAGAGGCTCCAAATCATACCCACAGCGTTTGGCAAAGGACCAATCCATAAGACTCAAAGCGGCGCCAGAGTCGACATAGGCATCCGCAGTAACAGATGATAAAGAACAAATCAGGGTCACAGATAGAATAAACTTAGACTGTAAAGTGCAAATTGAAACAGACTTATCAAGCTTCTTAGTACGCTTAGAGCATGCTGATATAACATGAGTTGAATCACCGCAATAGAAGCACAACCCATTTTTTCGTCTAAAATTCTGCCGTTCACTTCTGGACAGAATTCTATCACATTGCATATTCTCTGGCGTCTTCTCAGTAGACACCGCCAAATGGTGCACAGGTTTGCGCTCCCGCAGACGCCTATCGATCTGGATAGCCATTGTCATGGACTCATTCAGACCCGCAGGCACAGGGAACCCCACCATAACATCCTTAATGGCATCAGAGAGACCCTCTCTGAAATTCGCCGCCAGGGCGCACTCATTCCACTGAGTAAGCACAGCCCATTTACGGAATTTCTGGCAGTATATTTCAGCTTCGTCTTGCCCCTGAGATAGGGACATCAAGGCCTTTTCCGCCTGAAGTTCTAACTGAGGTTCCTCATAAAGCAACCCCAAGGCCAGAAAAAACGCATCCACATTGAGCAACGCAGGATCCCCTGGAGCCAATGCAAAAGCCCAATCCTGAGGGTCGCCCCGGAGCAAGGAAATCACAATCCTGACCTGCTGAGCAGGATCTCCAGCAGAGCGAGATTTCAGGGACAAAAACAACTTGCAATTATTTTTGAAATTTTGAAAGCAAGATCTATTCCCCGAGAAAAATTCAGGCAAAGGAATTCTAGGTTCAGATATAGGAACATGAACAACAAAATCTTGTAAATTTTGAACTTTCGTGGTGAGATTATTCAAACCTGCAGCTAAACTCTGAATATCCATTTTAAACAGGTGAACACAGAGCCATTCCAGGATTAGAAGGAGAGAGAGAGAGAAAGGCTGCAATATAGGCAGACTTGCAAGAGATTCAATTACAAGCACACTCAGAACTGAAAAAAAAAAAAAAAATCTTCAGCAGACTTCTCTTTTCTCTCCTTTCTCTGTCAATTAATTTAACCCTTTTTGGCTGGTCAAACTGTTATGGTTCTCAATGGCAAGAGAACATAGCCCAGCAAACATAAGAACTAGCTCTTGGAAGGATGGAAACTAAACTGACCATGAACTAAACCTGCCGCACAACTAAAGGTACCGTCACATTAAGCGACGCTGCAGCGATAGCGACAGCGATGCCGATCGCTGCAGCGTCGCTGTTTGGTCGCTGGAGAGCTGTCACACAGACCGCTCTCCAGCGACCAACGATGCCGAGGTCCCCGGGTAACCAGGGTAAGCATCGGGTTGCTAAGCGCAGGGCCGCGCTTAGTAACCCGATGTTTACCCTGGTTACCAGCGTAAAAGTTAAAAAAACAAACAGCACATACTCACCAGCGCGTCCCCCAGCCTCTGCTTCCTGACACTGACTGAGCTCCGGCCCTAACAGCACAGCGGTGACGTCACCGCTGTGCTTTCACTTTCAGTTAAGGGCCGGCGCTCAGTCAGTGTCAGGAAGCAGAGGCTGGGGGACGCGCTGGTGAGTATGTGCTGTTTGTTTTTTTAACTTTTACGCTGGTAACCAGGGTAAACATCGGGTTACTAAGCGCGGCCCTGCGCTTAGTAACCCGATGTTTACCCTGGTTACCAGTGTAAAATATCGCTGGTATCCTTGCTTTTGCTGTCAAACACGGCGATACACGGCGACCTAGCGACCAAATAAAGTGCAGACCTTCTAGCAGCGACCAGCAATTTCACAGCGGGATCCAGATCGCTGCTGCGTGTCAAATACAGCGATATCGCTATCCAGGTCGCTGCAACGTCACGGATCGCTGGCGATATCGCCTAGTGTGACGGTACCTTAACAGTAGCCGGGTAGCGTAGCCTGCGTTTTATCCCTAGACGCCCAGCGCCGGCCGGAGGACTAACTAATCCTAGCAGAGGAAAATATAGTCCTGGCTCACCTCTAGAGAAATTTCCCCGAAAGGCAGACAGAGGCCCCCACAAATATTGGCGGTGATTTTAGATGAAATGACAAACGTAGTATGAAAATAGGTTTAGCAAAATTGAGGTCCGCTTACTAGATAGCAGGAAGACTGAAAGGGCACTTTCATGGTCAGCTGAAAACCCTATCAAAACACCATCCTGAAATTACTTTAAGACTCTAGTATTAACTCATAACATCAGAGTGGCAATTTCAGATCACAAGAGCTTTCCAGACACAGAAACGAAACTACAGCTGTGAACTGGAACAAAATACAAAAACAAACAAGGACTAAAGTCCAACTTAGCTGGGAGTTGTCTAGCAGCAGGAACATGCACAGAAAGGCTTCTGATTACAATGTTGACCGGCATGGAAGTGACAGAGGAGCAAGGCTAAATAGCGACTCCCACATCCTGATGGAAACAGGTGAACAGAGAGGATGATGCACACCAGTTAAATTCCACCAGTGGCCGCCGGGGGAGCCCAAAATCCAATTTCACAACACTTCCCCTCTTGGTGCGGGATTCTTTTTTGTGGCCAAGAAAGACGGATCTTTGAGACCTTGTATAGACTATCGGCTTCTGAATAAAATCACGGTTAAATTTCAGTACCCTCTGCCACTATTGTCGGACTTGTTTGCTCGGATTAAGGGTGCCTGTTGGTTCACCAAGATAGATCTTCGTGGTGCGTACAACCTTGTGCGCATTAGGCAGGGAGATGAATGGAAAACTGCATTTAATACGCCCGAAGGTCATTTTGAGTACTTGGTGATGCCTTTTGGGCTCTCTAATGCTCCTTCAGTGTTTCAATCCTTTATGCATGACATCTTCCGGAAGTATCTAGATAAATTTATGATTGTTTATCTGGATGACATTTTAGTTTTTTCTGATGATTGGGATTCTCATGTAAAGCAGGTCAGGATGGTGTTTCAGGTTTTGCGTGATAATGCTTTGTTTCTGAAGGGCTCAAAGTGTCTCTTTGGAGTGCAGAAAGTTTCCTTTTTGGGTTTTATCTTTTCCCCTTCTGCTGTGCAGATGGACCCAGTCAAGGTCCGAGCTATTCATGATTGGACTCAACCCACGTCTGTTAAGTCTTCAGAAGTTTTTGGGTTTTGCTAATTTCTACCGTCGTTTTATTGCTAACTTTTCTAGCGTTGTTAAACCTCTGACGGATATGACCAAGAAAGGTTCTGATGTCACTAATTGGGCTCCTGCGGCCATTGAGGCCTTCCGGGAGCTGAAGCGCCGGTTTACTTCGGCGCCTGTTTTGTGCCAGCCTGATGTCTCACTTCCCTTTCAGGTTGAAGTGGATGTTTCTGAGATTGGTGCAGGAGCTGTTTTGTCGCAGAGAGGCTCTGGTTGCTCTATGATGAAACCATGTGCTTTCTTTTCCAGGAAGTTTTCGCCGGCTGAGCGGAACTATGATGTTGGTAATCGGGAGTTGTTGGCCATGAAGTGGGCATTTGAGGAGTGGCGTCATTGGCTCGAGGGAGCTAAGCATCGTGTGGTGGTCTTGACTGATCACAAGAACCTGATGTATCTCGAGTCTGCTAAACGCCTGAATCCTAGACAGGCTCGTTGGTCATTGTTTTTCTCCCGTTTTGACTTTGTGGTCTCATACCTGCCTGGTTCGAAAAATGTGAAGGCTGATGCTCTCTCTAGGAGCTTTGTGCCTGATTCTCCTGGAGTCTCAGAGCCGGCTGGTGTTCTTAAAGAGGGAGTCATTTTGTCGGCCATTTCTCCTGATTTGCGACGTGTGTTGCAGAGATTTCAGGCTGGTAGACCTGACTCTTGTCCACCTGATAGACTGTTTGTTCCTGATAAATGGACCAGCAGAGTTATTTCCGAGGTTCATTCCTCGGTGTTGGCAGGGCATCCTGGGATTTTTGGTACCAGAGATTTGGTGGCTAGGTCCTTTTGGTGGCCTTCCTTGTCACGGGATGTGCGTGCTTTTGTGCAGTCCTGTGGGACTTGTGCTCGGGCTAAGCCTTGCTGTTCTCGTGCCAGCGGGTTGCTTTTGCCCTTGCCCGTCCCGAAGAGGCCTTGGACACACATTTCCATGGATTTCATTTCAGATCTTCCGGTGTCTCAGGGAATGTCTGTCATCTGGGTGGTGTGTGATCGTTTTTCCAAGATGGTCCATTTGGTGCCCTTGCCTAAGTTGCCTTCCTCTTCCGATCTGGTTTCTTTGTTTTTTCAGAATGTGGTTCGTTTGCACGGCATTCCTGAGAATATCGTGTCTGACAGAGGATCCCAGTTTGTGTCCAGATTCTGGCGATCTTTTTGTGCTAAGATGGGCATTGATCTGTCGTTCTCGTCTGCCTTTCATCCTCAGACTAATGGCCAAACGGAGCGAACTAATCAGACGCTGGAGGCTTATTTGAGATGTTTTGTTTCTGCGGATCAGGATGATTGGGTGACCTTCTTGCCATTGGCTGAGTTTGCCCTCAATAATCGGGCTAGTTCCGCTACTTTGGTTTCGCCATTTTTCTGCAACTCTGGTTTTCATCCTCGTTTCTCCTCGGGTCATGTTGAGCCTTCTGACTGTCCTGGGGTGGATTCTGTGGTTGATAGGTTGCAGCGGACTTGGAATCATGTGGTGGACAACTTGAAGTTGTCACAGGAGAAGGCTCAGCGTTTTGCCAACCGCCGCCGCGGTGTGGGTCCCCGACTTCGTGTTGGGGATTTGGTTTGGTTGTCTTCTCGGTTTGTCCCTCTGAAGGTTTCCTCTCCTAAGTTTAAGCCTCGCTTTATTGGTCCTTATAGAATTTTGGAGGTCCTTAATCCGGTGTCTTTTCGTTTGGATCTTCCTGTGTCGTTTGCCATTCACAGTGTGTTCCATAGGTCTTTGTTGCGGCGGTACGTTGTGCCTGTGGTTCCTGCTGTTGACCCTCCTGCTCCGGTCTTGGTTGAGGGCGAGTTGGAGTATGTGGTGGAGAAGATCTTAGATTCTCGTCTCTCTAGATGGAGGCTTCAGTATCTGGTCAAATGGAAGGGCTATGGACAGGAGGATAATTCCTGGGTGGTCGCCTCTGATGTTCATGCGGCCGATTTGGTTCGTGCTTTTCACGCTGCCCATCCTGATCGCCCTGGTGGTCGTAGTGAGGGTTCGGTGACCCCTCCTTAAAGGGGGGGTACTGTTATGAACTATACTTTTGGGCTCCCTCTTGTGGTCACTCGCGGTATGGTTCTTGGATTCTCTTTCCTCAGGTTTGTAGTCACCTGTTCGTTAAGACTCTGGGTGTTTCTATTTAAACTTCCTGGAGTCTTAGTCCATTGCCTGGCATCCATGTAATCAGTCCTTGTCTGGTTGCTCTTGTCTACTGGTCCTGATTTTTGCAACATAAGCTAAGTCCTGCTTTCTTGTTTTTTGTTTATTTGTATTATTCTGTTTTTTTGTCCAGCTTGTTCATAATGTGATTCCTGATTTTGCTGGAAGCTCTTAGGGCGCTGATATTCTCCCCCCATACCGTTAGTCGGTACGGGGGTTCTTGGATATTCAGCGTGGATATTTTAATAGGGTTTTTCGCTGACCACATAAGTCCGCTTTCTATATTTCTGCTATTATTTAGTGGGCCTCTCTTTGCTGAATCTAGTTCATACTTACGTTTGTCCTTTCCTCTTACCTCACCGTTATTATTTGTTGGGGGCCTGTATCTACTTTGGGGTATCTTTCTCTGGAGGCAAGTGAGGTCTGTATTTTCTCTGAAAGGGTTAGTTAGATCTCCGGCTGGCGCGAGACGTCTAGAACCAACGTATGCACGTTCCCCGGCTGCTATTATTTGTGGGCTAGGATCAGGTATGTGGTCAGCTCAGTTACCACCTCCCTAAGAGCTAGTTTTTATGTTTGCAGACTTTGCTGAAGACCCTGAGATCCTCTGCCATTAGGATCACAACAAAGATAGCTGTGCAGAAAGGAAGGAAATACAGGATTTGTGCTTTGAAAAAATCAGTTGGTTTGCACAGCGTCGTACACACACAGGCACAGCAACGCAGCTATCAGGGTCAGGGAGCCTTCTAAGGCAGCCCAATGAGCGACAGCGCTGAGGAAAAAAAAATGAAGCTTCCACTGTCCCTGCAAACAAAAGGTGGTGTTGGACAGTGGAAATCGCTACAGCACAAGCGGTTTGTAGCTTTATGTACCCTGCCTAACACTATCCCTGCTTCTGAAAAAGCGGCAGCAACCTCTCCCTACGCTCACATCAGCAGCAGTAAGATGGCGGTCGGCGGGAACGCCCCTTTATAGCCCCTGTGACGCCGCAGAAAGCAAGCCAATCACTGCAATGCCCTACTCTAAGATGGTGGGGACTGAGATCTATGTCATCACGCTGCCCACACTCTGCATCCACCTTCATTGGCTGAGAAATGGCGCTTTTAGCGTCATCGAAACGCGACTTTGGCGCGAAAGTCGCGTACCGCATGGCCGATGCAACGCTGGGATCGGCTCGGTTTCATGAGACGCCGAATTTGCCAAAAGTCGGCGACTTATGAAAATGAACAATCCGTTTCGCTCAACCCTAATCCTGAGTTACATCCTGTATTATACGCCAGAGCTGCACTCACTATTCTGCTGGAGGAGTCTGAAGTCCTGAAAGAGTTGACAAGTTGTGGAATCCTCCTGGAAGCCAGTGCTAAGCAGCAATCATTGATGTTTTCTTAGATGTTTTCTGGGCCCCAGTAACAAGAGTCATATTCTGGGGTGGGAGTAGGGTTTGGGCAGTGGCAAGGGGAGCATGTTTGTGCAAATAAAAAATCCTTAAAAACAGTTGTGAAACGTTGCTAAGGTTGTATCAGCTTCCTTGAGACTTGTTATGAGCCTTGATTCTGACTTTCTAGAATCCACAAATTCTGAATAAATGAATTAAATAATACATTTTATGAGTTTGGAATCGATTTGCTCATCCTCATAGCTTCTCAGCTACCTAAAATTAAAGAAAAATAAAATTGTGTGGTTTTGTTCACCAAATAGCAATGTCTGATATTGTAGCTCTTTTCTATGTAAATGACTTAGACCAGAAACTGCTCCAAGTTAAGAGTGTCGCTGTTTCTGGAAAAAGCAAAGTTTTCTTGTCTATAATACTAGGAAATAGGAATCCCCTACAAGGACTAAATATTTTCTACCTAGTTTAGATCTGGGTTCCTAACACTATTTTGTTTACTCTGGATGAAAAAGAATGTGAGAAATCTATATTTATTATCAATTTATGTGTCAAGATGCATTAGTTTTTACCTTACTCTCTAAGTGGTAATTACCCCACTCACATTTATTAGCAACCATTACATTTCTTTTTGATTACCTTATAGAACTTTTACTTTAAAATATTATTATGATAAATACTTAAAAACTTTTATAGGTGGGCTTTTGAGATGCTCTCAACAGAGGTGTCCAACGCCTCTACTGTTCCTCCACCCCCCTCCATTCTTTTCCCAAGTCCCCTACATGTATAATTGGGTTCATGGCTCTTCACATATAAATCACAGTATCACACAAAAGAAGTCTTTTGTAAGTGATGCTTCTGGAACATTTTATCGAATACAAAGAAAATATCACAGATGTGTCAGAGGCTGCCGACCGTTGCAGTGCATCTGTCTGCAGAGGGTCTTGGTTGTTTGCTTTGCCGACTAGTGGCCACCTCCCCGGTGCTAATGACCACACCTGGACCTGGATGTTTATTACTCCCTACTTTCTGTTGAAAGGTGCGGCTGGTATTTCCTATTTGCACTTCTCTGTTGAAGATTAGAGCTTCAGCAGTCGGCTAGTGTCCTCTTGGAGTTTGGAGGGTGTCGGCATATCTGTCTGAGTCTACTCCAGCTAAGTGTCCTTGCAGCGCCCCAGAGTCCTGGTCGTTGCAGTACTGTGGCTCCGCCACTATGGGGAGCTATGGTGCGTCCGATGGCACTGAAGGAGTTCATCTGATCAGGTATCACAGACACCAATACATTTCACAGCCGGGCCTCCGGGGGGAGCTAAGGGTGCTATTCATTAGGCCACTCCCCACCATAGTGGGTAAACTGGGGGTCAGGCAGGAAGTTAGATCAGAAGCTGACTGGGTTGGAACCAGGCAACACCTTGTGGCAGAGGGTGTTGTTGGGGAAGATACAGTAGGGTCTCTGTCAGGGGTGGGATCCTGACAGAGGCTTGGCAACGAGAACGAACGTAACGGGACCGTGCCTGCTCCGGGTAGCGGCGGTGCCCAAGAAAGGATTAGAAGAGAGATAGATTGTGCTGAGTGAGAAACGGGATCACGCAAAAGGAGAAATACCAGTAGGAGTCGTGCTGTAAGACCGAAGCAACATCCTACTGAGGCGCACTACCGGTGGCCGGAACGCCGAGGGAGTAGAATAACATTCAGCTTCAAGCAATACTCCAAACAGCGGCAGGACAGTCAGTCTCAGGCGGGCTGTCTAACTCAAATCACCTATGAAGTCTTGGGAGGCAATTGTGGGAGAGGGGCGTCTCTAGGGTCCCGGAAGAACTCCAGGCCTACCCGTCAAACGGGTGCCGTTCCTACCCGAACCTCAGGGAGGGACGGAGGATTAGCAGAACATCATCTAAACGAGTTGTGAGGGAACATCAGAAACAGACACAACAGTTGTGGGGTACTTTCCGTAAGCACAGCAGGGAAGGACTACAACACATAGCGCTAGGGGGAAGGCACAGATTTCCTCCTGTGAAGAGAACTCTGGAAGTGCCATTGGACCGGCCGGACTTGCGCAGCCTGGTGAGCCGTATTCTGGATTGAGGACTCAGAGATCTTCAGTAAAGAGGTAAAGAGACTGCAACCTGGTGTCCTCGTTATTTATCGCGACCTGCACCCCACAACTGCACCGTTACAACACCTCTTATTTCACCGGACGTCCCCCACTGACAGACAGGGCCACGGACCGGGTCTAGCCACCGTGACAACCCCAGGACTGAGACCTAGAGGCCCGGCCCCGGGTACCCCTAGGCCCCGCGGCGGTGTGGGGGCGCTCCAAACTTGGCGTCACGAACAGGATTTACTTAAGCCTGAAGAATCAGGTCATGTGTGCCTTGGAACTGTGACTTATTGTGCTTGGACTGTACTTTATTGAGAGACTGTGTATTGCCATTGACCCAGAGGAGTTCCCGCCAAAAGCCGCCGCCATTGCTACGCCAGAGAAGAAGGAGGGCGTGCCATGGGAGGAGACTACCAGAGTGGCGCGAGAAATGGCTACCGCCCCCTGCGCTTCTGGCTGCAAAGTGAGGACCTGCCTTCAAGCAGAGGACGACCCCCTGATTTGCAACGGCGGGAAGCAGAAGATGGAGCCCGACCTCGGAGAAATGGCGGAGCCAGGTGCATGCGTTGCCGCCGAATGCCCGACAGCGACGATGAGCAGCGAGTGCTCGAGCAGCAGCGGGGTGATCCCGGCCTGCCCTTACCCATCAGAGACGGACTCGCGTCCACCGCCGGTGAAGGATCTGAACTCCTTAGAGCCGCCGACGGAGGAGCCGAGCCCACCTATCCCGACCACGGAGCCATGGAGGGCGGAGCCACCACAAGAGACCATCTCGGAGGAGTGGCGGTCCGGGCTGCAGCCGATTCCAGTGTCCCTGTCGGCGGAACGGATCGACACCGGTGGAATCACATCAGGCGCAGGTATGGAAAGCGCCCCTACTCCCCCGGCCGATTCTGCTCCCCTGACCGGTCCGGTTCCCCCGACCGATCCCGCTCCTGTGAGCGCTCCTCACCCCAGCAATAATCGTTTCTTCTCGGTGGAGCGGGTGATCCTCACCTCTAACACGATGGGAAAGCTAGTGCCTCCGCTACCAACCCAGATGGGAGAACCCATAGATGTGGGCCCAGACGGGGTGGTCCTCCGGTGGGACACCCCCTGGACCGGGCCGGATGGAGCCCGGGAGGACGGCCTCACCCTTGCCGTGCTCACTTGGGAGCAATATAAGCAATGTCTAATCCACCACTGGAAGGATCGAGACGAGGTTGAACAACCTGATACGCAACGCAGAAAGTCTGTGCAGGGCAGGAAAGGCGTGGTAAAGCGGGGGACTGTGTTGGCCTTCCACCCGAAGAGGGGATAGGGTTCCATACAGGAGCCGGGGCTACCCACTGACGTCTTTGTTACAAGTTATAACGTGAAAACTCCCTGCTGCGACCGGAATGGCGATCCACTACAAAGGGGGGACCAGGTGACGTACATCCGTCATAGGAGCGCACAAGGATGGTGTGCTCGGGATGTCTGGCGATGTGAGCCTGAGGGGGCGTCACCTGCTGCCCCGATCATGACAGATCCAGATTTGCCAGATCTTGTGACCATCACCACCGTACGCGTAGTAGCGGCTACTGAACTCGCAAGCAAGGTCAGCCTTCAGATCCAGACACCGGGTGGTCTGATGGCCCCTGCGGGACCTGCTCCCGGCGCAGATGCCGCAGCGGTCAGAGGTCAGGGACCAAGACCGCCAGAACAAGAATAAACCTCGAAACTATGATAATGTAAATAGTTCTTCCCTTTAACTGTTTGTTCCTGTTTTGCTGCTGAACCCGTCTAGGGTTAACTTTTAAAAGGGATCCCTTTGTTGACCCGGGATCCCAATTGTTTGGTTTGTTTTTCCACTTTTTGTTTCCTGTTATCAAGAACTGCAGTAATCATGGACCGTGCATGATACAAACTTTTCCTTGTAAATAGTTCGCACCTTATTAAAGGCGCTTCCTACTGGTTTTACTTAGAAAGAGACTCTTTGCGAAGATACCACACTGGAACCTTTGCTGAGTAAGGACTGGTAGCTTGAGAAGAAATGCTACCTCATAGAGACTTGGTCCCTTCTTAAAGGGGATGTTCAATTGTTGCACTTAAACGGTGATATTGCTTTAAGACAGGTAGCAATAATGTTTGATGAAGGAAAGTGATGATAATGTGTATATGAGAAAGTTATATGTATCCAACCAGTTAATTGTGAAGAAATGATGATGATGTTTCTCGGAAGAAAAGGAATGATTGATAATGTTGATAAGAAACTGGGGATAGAAGGTAAACCCTGAGTCCTCCATAGTAAGTTGGTTATTGTAAAGAAAGAGTTAATAATGTGTTACAGAGGACAGAAAGTGAACCCGTAGGGGTTAGGTAGTGAGCTATACGTAGATGGCTCAGTACTTCTAAAACTGAAAGTAATGTTATGATCTGTACTGTGTATAGAAGTTGAAAAGGCAGTAGGCCCTGGCTGAACGGGGCGGTCCTGTAACCAAAAGGAGAGGCAGTAGGTCTGGTGCCGATAGGACAGGCGGTCCTGCAGATTCAAAGAAGGAGAATGAAAAAGTTAAATTACCTTATAATGTGATTATAGGAAGGTCTTTAGTGGATACAGAGTGTATGTCCTTAAAGGCAACGTTAAAGTATTGTTCAGCAATTTTTGCACTTAGTAGAATACCCGGTTGGGTAAGAAGAGTTATTTATAGCATGTTGCTATGTTATTTAACCATGTTTGTAACGTTCATGTGTCCTTACCTCCCATAAAGGGAAGCCTGTTCAAGTATACTTATTATTTTTGCACTCAAACAAAACTGTATGTCTTTTTACTAAACTTGTATTGTTGTTTTCTTCCCAGTCCCGGAGTACTGTGTTTAACCAGGGGGGAGTGCAGCGCCCCAGAGTCCTGGTCGTTGCAGTACTGTGGCTCCGCCACTATGGGGAGCTATGGTGCATCCGATGGCACTGAAGGAGTTCATCTGATCAGGTATCACAGACACCAATACATTTCACAGCCGGGCCTCCGGGGGGAGCTAAGGGTGCTATTCATTAGGCCACTCCCCACCACAGTGGGTAAACTGGGGGTCAGGCAGGAAGTTAGATCAGAAGCTGACTGGGTTGGAACCAGGCAACACCTTGTGGCAGAGGGTGTTGTTGGGGAAGATACAGTAGGGTCTCTGTCAGGGGTGGGATCCTGACAGAGGCTTGGCAACGAGAACGAACGTAACGGGACCGTGCCTGCTCCGGGTAGCGGCGGTGCCCAAGAAAGGATTAGAAGAGAGATAGATTGTGCTGAGTGAGAAACGGGATCACGCAAAAGGAGAAATACCAGTAGGAGTCGTGCTGTAAGACCGAAGCAACATCCTACTGAGGCGCACTACCGGTGGCCGGAACGCCGAGGGAGTAGAATAACATTCAGCTTCAAGCAATACTCCAAACAGCGGCAGGACAGTCAGTCTCAGGCGGGCTGTCTAACTCAAATCACCTATGAAGTCTTGGGAGGCAATTGTGGGAGAGGGGCGTCTCAAGGGTCCCGGAAGAACTCCAGGCCTACCCATCAAACGGGTGCCGTTCCTACCCGAACCTCAGGGAGGGACGGAGGATTAGCAGAACATCATCTAATCGAGTTGTGAGGGAACATCAGAAACAGACACAACAGTTGTGGGGTACTTTCCGTAAGCACAGCAGGGAAGGACTACAACACATAGCGCTAGGGGGAAGGCACAGATTTCCTCCTGTGAAGAGAACTCTGGAAGTGCTATTGGACCGGCCGGACTTGCGCAGCCTGGTGAGCCGTATTCTGGATTGAGGACTCAGAGATCTTCAGTAAAGAGGTAAAGAGACTGCAACCTGGTGTCCTCGTTATTTATCGCGACCTGCACCCCACAACTGCACCGTTACAACACCTCTTATTTCACCGGACGTCCCCCACTGACAGACAGGGCCACGGACCGGGTCTAGCCACCGTGACAACCCCAGGACTGAGACCTAGAGGCCCGGCCCCGGGTACCCCTAGGCCCCGCGGCGGTGTGGGGGCGCTCCATCCTCCTAGTTTAATTTATCCATATTGTCTTTAGTGTTAGTGGGATTGACTAGTGATTATCCTGTCCTTCCCAGTACAGGGCTTATCACCAGGGTTACAGAGGGATTAGGTATTCTTCTCCGCGATAGGTGCGGAACCTATGTAGGGATGGTAGGACATACAGGGTGATGCTAGATCAGTCTAGGGGTCTCTACTTTACCCTTCCCTAATGTTTGGTTCCCCTTCTCTTATCCCTTTATGTTGCACTTAGTCTGTCCTACACTTTGCGTGACATTAATACCCACCACTCCCATTTGTAAAAAAAAAAAGTGCAAAAAAACCTCTCTGACCTCTTTTTCGTGTGTGTTTTTTCTGTGTGGGATTTTTTTTTCTTTTGATGGGGGTAGGGACAATTTTTTTTTGTATTTAAAGAGGTATGCAAATTGTACATTAAACTGCATTCTTACTCCTCTGGAGATGAGGAGCAATGAGTAGGAATTATTATTTCACTGTTGCAGGGGGAACCTCAGTCCTGGGCCTTTACTCTGCCACAAGATTCTGTGTGACTCCAGTCAATGGAGGAGTTTTTCAGGGCCCTAGCTCTTATCGATGATGACCGTGTTTCCTTGGCTGAATCCAGCCTGCATCGCATTCAGCAAGGAAATCGTTCAGCAGAGGCGTATAGCTCTGAATTCCACAGGTAGTCAACTGACACCAAATGGAATGACCCGACTCTCAGAAGGCAATTTAGAGGACGCATTAGCTGTGTATGAAACTCCTGTGTCACTGGAGGCTGCCATGTCTTTGGCTATTCGGGTGGATAGATGCCGGAGAGACAGAGGGGTAAGACCACCTGCTTCTGAACCTTCTTTCTGGGACAAGATCCCGATGTTGGAGGAAAGGTCTGGGGTGAACCTATTCTTTCGGAGAAGGAGGAACCCATTCAGTTGGGAGGTGCATTCACGTTTTCCCCGACATTAGCAAAAAAAGTGTGTATGTTTTTTTTGTGGGAAGAAAGGACTTTTTATTGGGGCATGTCCTGCAATCCCAAAGTAAAAAGAGAATCAATTAACAATTGGGAGTCTTGAGCTTGATAATCAAGGGGTGTGTTTGTCTTAAACCTGTAATTCTGGTGTTGTCCTGACAGTAGAGGTGGTGCTAGAGAACAGGTCTGAACAAATTTTGTTTTTTGTTGACAATGTAGCTGGAGCTAGTATGGTGGATGCTGAGTTTGCTAGAACTCATGATTTTGTCTGTTCTACCTTGGCTAAACCTATTCCTATTTGCCATCGATTCAGCACCACTTGCACAGAGAACATAAATTGTTCATAACATAAGACTGAAGGTGGGGTATTTTCATTATGAAGTAATCCCTTGATATGTCCTCAAGGGTCTCTACACTCCAATGGTTCTGGGTTTGCCCTGGTTGGTGAAGCATAATCCAACTCTGGATTGGCAATCTAGAGAGATTGTAAAGTGGGGAGATTACTGTCATGGTACCTGCCTAAACGTTTCCCCTTCTGCTGTATCTACAGGGTATTTTTGTCTCACTTGGAGGACTCTGCCCCAATTTTGCAGAAGCAGGTAGGTATTTTGGCCTTGTACAGTGACCTGAAAGGAAAGGTGTTGGAATTTCATGGGGACATCCCTGCTTCCTGCCCTTCAGGGAGGTTATTTGTGCCATTTAAATTGCACCATAAAGTAATTAGACAATTTCATAACTCTGTACTTGCTGGCCACTCAGGTGGTAAGGGAACTACGGGCCTTCCTTCTCCCCAGGTTTGGTGGTTGGGGTTGCATTGGGATGTGGTTGAACAAGTGGCTACCTGCAATGTTTGCGCACATTCTAAAGTACTGCATACCCATCCATCTAGTCCTATTTTGCCACTACCTGTTCCTAACAGGGTCAGGGAGACTGGTATAAACATATGACTGTCAGTAAACGCGTGCCAGGTCAAAACCTGAATGTGAATGACTTTGTGTTGTGTTCTACCAGGATTTTCAGGTTGAGTGTTCCTTCCTGAAAGTTGGGACCTAAATTCATTAGTCCCTATAAGATAACCACTGTCATTGCTCCAGCAGGGTTTAATCTTGAGCTACCTCAGGCTCTTAAGGTCTACCACATTTTTCACAGGTCTTTGCTCAAGAGATATGTGGAAGCCCTTGAGTCTTCACCCATACTGCCTCCCCCAATTATGGTTGACGGAAACCTAGAGTTTCAAATTTCAAGGACTGTAGATTGTCGCCTCTGACGTCTTACCCTACAATACTTGGTGCATTGGTGGGGTTATGGTCCAGAGGAAAGGACCACAGAGGTGAACGCCCCCAGGCTGGTTCGTTCGTTCAACACCTCTTATCCTGAGAAACTTGGCCTTGAGTGTCCTGAGGCCACTCGTGGAAGGGAGGGTACTGTCACGAATGTGTCAGAGGCTGCAGACCATTGCGCTACATCTGCAGGACAGAAAATTGCCAATTTTTTTCAGGAATCCAAGTGGTCCAACTTTTTTTTTCGGGAACTTCCCAAACATTCCAGGAAATAGGTTAATATGCAATTATATGGTTAAACAATGGCCTTAGGGTACCGTCACACAGTACCATTTTAATCGCTACGACGGCACGATCCGTGACGTCGCAGCGATCGTATGATTATCGCTCCAGCATCGTAGACTGCGGTCACACGTTGCAATCACGGCGCTGGAGCGATGCCGAAGTCCCCGGTAACCAGGGTAAACATCGGGTAACTAAGCGCAGGGCCGCGCTTAGTAACCCGATGTTTACCCTGGTTACCAGCGTAAACGTAAAAAAAACAAACAGTACATACTTACATTCCGGTGTCTGTCCCCGGCGTTCTGCTTCTCTCCACTGTGTAAGCGCCATAGCCGGAAAGCACAGCGGTGACGTCAGACGTCACCGCTGTGCTCGCTTTCCGGCTGGCAGGCGCTCACACAGTGCAGAGAAGCTGAGACGCCGGGGACAGACACCGGAATGTAAGTATGTACTGTTTGTTTTTTTTACGTTTACGCTGGTAACCACGGTAAACATCGGGTTACTAAGCGTGGCCCTGCGCTTAGTTACCCGATGTTTACCCTGGTTACAAGCGAACACATCGCTGGATCGCTGTCACACACAACGATCCAGCGATGTCAGCGGGTGATCAAGCGACGAAAGAAAGTTCCATACGATCTGCTACGACGTACGATTCTCAGCAGGATCCCTGATCGCTGCTGCGTGTCAGACACTGCGATATCGTAACGATATCGCTAGAACGTCACGAATCGTACCGTCGTAGCTATCAAAATGGTACTGTGTGACAGTACCCTTACCCTTCCTCTTTTCCCAAAAGACCATGTAAACTATAGAAAATTATAATAATGTAAGCCATAACAAAAAAGAGAAATGTTTTCCAGTAGACATGGAGTTTCTTTACAGCAATAAAAAATAATTTTATAATGTACGTCTGTGACAGACATCGTTAGCTGTTAGATAATTTGTAATTTGTGTCTTTGCCTAAATGTGATGTGACATTTTGTGCCTTCAAAGAAAGGACTATATTTAAGTCTGGTCATAAAAGATCAAATTTGTAATTGAAATGCCCAGGAATAATTTATAAGAAAGAGTCAGGGAAAAAGTGCTGTTTCTTACAATGTGTTGATTCATCTTGGTGTTTTAAAATTTTTATGGCCCGTCAGTCTCTATTCTTATCAAGGAGTACATTAAAATGTTGGATTTCAAATAAGGTGGATGAAAGACGTGCAATAAAGTGTATGCAATGCAAAAATATAATTCTTTCTTTAAATACTTTAAATCTAAGACCAAATCTCATGTTTGTCCAGCCGATTCCTTTTCCCAAAAAATTAAAAAGGGTTACAGTGGTGTAGTAACAAAAGATATGATGCTTGTCTCACCCACTACTCCTGTTCTCAAGCTGGGTCTCTAATGGTCTCTACTTCCCACTACTGATTGACCCACAGTAAGGAAATCACAGACCCACTATAAAAAAGTTTGTATCAGTTGGACAACTTTTTTTTTTACATTAGTGTAGATCACAAAAGCAAAAACTTTTTTGTCCATGGAGGAAAGAGTTGTGTGTTTTAATGGCCTAATTTTAAGGCACAAATAGTTTTCTATTAAGCATTAAAAATATTTGGAGGGTTCAAATGAGGGAAAAACAGGAATCTCGTCGTTGTTTCAAAAATTCCTTCCTGCTCATCTACTCACTACTTGGACAACCCCTTCTCATTCCTCAAGTTTGGCCCAGTTAAAATAAAAACAAATATACTCACCCCCAATGCCGGCGCTGTTCCAGCGATGTCGACACTCACGTTCCCGGAGATCACGTGTGGTTGTTACGTCACGTAAGCTCTGCTCGCAATCACCATTGGTGTAACTGTCCCCACTTTTGGACGTCTTGAACATCAACAGGAAGTCAGGGCTCGCCGCTCAATTTGTCTGAAGGTGGGGTCAGTGAAGGTGGCAATGACTGTGCTCAGGGCTCATGTGACATTACCTCATAACTACTGGAACAGCACCCGCACCGTAAATGAGTATAGGTGTTTTTATTTTGATGTTGTCAAACATGAGGAATGAGAATGGGTTGTCCAAGTGGTGGACAACCCATTACATTACAAACGATCAGTACAGTACCAAATAAATACATATACGATTTTTAACTATTACTTTCAGACAAGAAAAACTCTATAAAATACTGATGACTCTCAGAACATTGTGACAAAAACAATTTATTTTTCTTTTTTTTATATTGGTGAAGCTATGTGAGGAGGGTTTTTCATTCATATTTTTAATCCATATTTTAAAAGGCAGAATGCTCAAAAATAGCAAAAGTGCCATCGTTCTTTCAACCTTGATTATTGTATTAGTTACCGTAAATAATATGATCATTTTACAGTTTGGGTTGTTACAAATAGCTTAGCTATTCTGTTATTAAGACAGAATCTTGTCCCAAATTTTATACAGTATATATTCCAAGAGGTAGCATTTTTACTTGAGGAAAATGACATGCCTGACATGGCAGTATTAGGAGACTTATAGGCCATGCAATTCATCAATGGGAAATTAAATATGCAAATTGCCTCTTGCCAGGTGAATTGGGAAAAATATTTAATCCTGGTGAATCTGAACAGTTTTATGAATCTGAGGCTAATTCAATTCACTTCAAATTGATTTGCTCATCTCTAAAAAGTATGAAACAACACAAAATGCAGGGCGTATATATGTATATTGCATCATCAGAGAGTAAGAGGCCTTGAACTCTAGTGCAACCTATTGGAAGTAGCAATCCTAAAGGTCAATATCGAACCTTTAACAAGCCTGGCCACATAACTTAGGATAAAAGTCAAACCAGAATCTCAATTTGCAGACGTGTTTTGGGGCTTTTACGCCTCCTCAGTGCAAAGCATGTGATGTGATTTGCCTGTATGAGAAGCCTCTGACTAAGGTCTTAAACTTAACGTCTCTCCTGTGGAGAGTGACATGCCCATCATGCCAGTGTAAGGAGGCCTATAGGCATTGTCCTCTCTGAAGAGGCAATTTGCACACATAAGAGCCGTTTCTGTGTTGATTCACACTATTTAGAGGTGATTAAAACAATTTGAGGTGAACTGAATTTGTCTCAAATTCATAAAACAAAATTGTCTGCCAGCTGGAAAGGGGTAGAAGAAAAAATATAATTCTCACCTTTACCTATCCCTAACCTGGCATTCCCTCTTGTCTGGTCTTATCTTCGGGCATGCTGTCTCTCCTTCCAGTCCAGTCTGCTGTTCATTGATCCTTCTGCTCCCTCCAGGCTGAGCTTCTCTTTAGTCATTCTGTCAATCCCTCTTGTCCAGTCTTCTCTTCAGGCATCCTGTCACTCCCCTAGGTCCGGTATTTTCCTTAGCTATCCTGTCACTCCCTTTGGTTGCGTCTTCTTTTCAGTAATACCGACAATTCTTCTAGTCCAGTCTTTCTTTCAGTCATTCTGACACTCCAACTTTGGTCTCTTCTTCACGCATCTTCAGCGCCTCTGACTCCGACTAGGCCTCGCTACATCATAACGTGCCTTACAAGGCATCATGACAAGAGTTGCCAGATGACATCATAAAGTTGCCATGCCTAGTCAGTGCCGGAAGAGAAGACTGAACTGGTGTCATCCATTCACTCTCTGTGATCTAATTTTCTCTTCAGTCATCCTGCCACTCCCTCCCATCTGGTTTTCTTCTTAGGCATCCTATTGCTCCTCTTGGTCTTGTCTTCTTTTCATGCATGCTGTCACTCCCTCCAGTTTGCTTTTCTATTCAGTCATGCTGCAGCTGCCTCCAGTCCAGTCATCTTAGGCATCTTGTTGCTTGTTTTCTCGTCTTCTCTTTAAGCATCATGTTGCTCCCTGTAGTAAGGACTTCTCTTCATGCATACTGTCACTTCCTCACATCAAGTCATCTCCTCAGGAATCCTGTCACTGTCTTTGGTACAGTCTTCTCTTCATCCATGCTGGTCCAGTCTTCTCCACTGGAATACTGTCACTCCTTCCAATCCCGTCTTTTATTCAGGCATCCAGTCACTCCTACTGGTCCTGTCTTCTCTTAAGGTATCCTATCACTTCCTCTAGTCCGGCCTCCTCTTCAGGTATCATTTTACTCCATCTGGTCTGGTCTTCCCTTTAACCAATCTGCTACTCTATTTGGTTTGGTCCTTTATTCGGTCATCTTCGACACCTCTGACTCCGACTAGGCCTCGCTATATCAAGATTCAAGCCCTAGTCAGTGCCAAGAGAGAAGATCGAACCAGAGGGAAGAACATGTGAAGGCCAGGGAAAGGCGGGTGTTTTGTTTTTTTGGGGGGATAACCCTTCTTTGATTATGCTCCAAAGTCTTGAGAGACCATAGAGAAAATTCAATGTCAATTTTCTTGGTGAAATTTTCAGTGAAGCTGCCTAATTCAAAATTTGGCAGCTTTTCTGGTTTCCAATCCTATTGTATCTTCTAGGCAAAGCTCCATTTTGTGATTGGAACACACAATTAATCTGCTCCCTGAAATCTATCATTACAGGTGCCTGCATCGCTATACTTCATAGTGCCAAGCTCCTATGGGAGAGTTGCCAGTGACGCTCTCAGCCCAGCGACCCATATACCTCATACTGCTGACTCGGTGTGAGGGAGCGCCAGAGCAGTTGTCGTGGCTCTATGTGTTGTAGCAAGCCCTGGTCTCCCACCACATGAAAACACTGTCCCACTGTCAGCATACCTTCAGTTACGCCTTCTGCACCTTCGGGGTCCCATCGGGCTTGCTTAGGTTCCGCTGCTTGTGTTATTGCACAATGAGAGTCCAATACGCACTTAGAACTTGGAACTTTACTTTTTCTTTCTCACAGCACATCTTGGTCAGTGACAACATTAGCATTAGTTTCCACACAGTTCACAACATTTCTTCTCTCTGCCTCCTGTCCTACGTCTGCTAGTACAATACAGGGTCCTACCGCCTCCTGCGGTGACACAGCGTCCTCCTTTAGCAAAGTCTCTGAGCATGGGATTCCCTTGTCCGTTTAGCACCAGACCTAAGGGCATCAGCCCACACAATGACCTGCCACATTTATGAGTGACCTGCATCCCGTGTACTATCCCGGACCTGCCTTTTGTCCTCAGCTCAGTCTGCGGTCACACTGCCGCTTCAACTGCGTTTCTGTCCTTTCCTTGTTCCCAGACTGAGTTCCAACTGTGGCCTGTTGCTATTCTGGCCTGCTACTGTGGATGGCTGGGCACTTCACCTTTTAAACGTTCAGTGGTTTGCTTTTTCTCCCTGGCCTTAAGCCCACCCGAGCTCTATGGGCACTCCGGCCCCAACCAACTTACTCAGGAAGTCATCCTGACTTAACCACCACAAACCCCTCCTATAAATAATTATTTACACCCCTGTGTGTTAGTGTACTATTGTGCCCCATCTAATATAATACAACAACATACATTATGCAGCAGCAGCTAGAATACTATACTTGTGTACGCTTAACAAAAATATATAAATACAAGTCACAGTCACATAAATATGCATAATAATATGTACAACACTAATACTTAACGGGGACAGGTTTAGGGCACACAACAGTCCTTGTAACCCCTTACATCAGCACTGGCTACTATTAATTTTTAAAGGACACAGATAAGATTACTCATTATCAATGAAGCCAGAAAACATGAGTAGAGCTATCATCTCATATTTATTATTGCCCTTGTATGATCCATTAAGGGCTAATTAGAGGATAATATATATAATGATCCCACTATTATCAAGAGCTCTCAATAGTAGCGTGGATCATCATGTCCTCCTATTATAAATTATTTTCAGAAAGAACATCCTTCAGATCAGGTCAACCCACTTAGGGAATGACCTGGCTGTAACCACTTATCTTAGAGAGCATAATTATCAGGGTAACCATTTCTACCTAATCATCTTCATTGTTATCTAGAAATTCTTACAAGGGTAATAAATAATAATAAAATGATGCATAATAAATAATTTAGGCAAATTCGCCCTTTCAACTTCACTCCAGCCTTGAGCGTCAGTGAGTATGCACTCAGGCTTCCCCATTCCGTTTAACATAACATCCTAAGGGTACCGTTACACTAAACGATTTACTAACTATCACGACCAGCGATACGACCTGGCCGTGATCGTTGATAAGTCGTTGTGTGGTCGCTGGAGAGCTGTCACACAGACAGCTCTCCAGCGACCAACGATGCCGAGGTCCCGGGTAACCAGGGTAAACATCGGGTTACTCAGCGCAGGGCCACGCTTAGTAACCCTGGTTACCATTGTAAATGTAAAAAAACAAAAACACTACATACTCACATTCCGGTGACTGTCACGTCCCTCGCCGTCAGCTTCCCGCACTGACTGTGTCAGTGCCTGCCGTAAAGCACAGCACAGCGGTGACGTCACCGCTGTGCTCGGCTTTTACTTTACGGCCGGCGCTCACAGTCAGTGCGGGAAGCTGACGGCGAGGGACGTGACAGTCACCGGAATGTGAGTATGTAGTGTTTTTGTTTTTTTACATTTACAATGGTAACCAGGGTAAACATCGGGTTACTAAGCGCGGCCCTGCGCTGAGTAACCCGATGTTTACCCTGGTTACAAGCAAACACATCGCTGGATCGGTGTCACACACACCGATCCAGCGATGACAGCGGGTGATCCAGCCGATCTGCTACGACGTACGATTCTCAGCGGGGTCCCTGATCGCAGTAGCGTGTCAGACACAGCGAGATCGTATGTACAGTATATCGCTGGAACGTCATGGATTGTGCCGTCGTAGCAACCAAAGTGCCACTGTGAGACGGTACCCTAAGGCTGACTACTATCCGCTACAACCTAAATCCCATCTTGCTATCCTACATTTAATTTACCCAACCCTGTCTTTGTGAGGTGAACCCTGTCCGGATAAAATAACTCAATTGTTCATCATTTCAGATTCTCTTCTGTACATTTTTCCGTTAGACTTGTCCAGTGGTGCCGTGTTACAGGGATGCAGTCCAACAAGTTAAGGCACCTTAAAAATCCTAAAATGTATTAAATAATAATTTTATTTCTACAGCACCAACATAGTCAGCAGCACTTTGCATTTTAGAGGGGACTTGTACAGACAATAGACATTACAGCATCCATTATGATGCCAATATGGCTTGCTCCTAACTATGGTCCCCTGATGAGCCCTTATACTAGGAGGGGGCGAAACGCCTAGGGACGAGGACATTGGGACAAATCATGTCATATCATTCAGATAAGTAACCTATTATGGTTCTAGTAGCATGCTTTTGTTTATCTCTATGGCAGTGATATTTACAATAGGACAATACGTTGTGCTGTGGCCATGAGAGATTAGTGAAACTATACATTCATTATGTTTCTCTTTAGCTTGCTATAAATGTGTTACTTGGTCGTGGTGATTTGAGTATGCAGCCAATTGTGGCACTAGAATGTATATAGCTTATAAGCACAAGAGCACTTTATTTTTCTCTAAAAATTCGTCTTTGGAGGTATATTTGTTCCCTCTCTATGCCCTTGATAGCTAAGTTGATTATATATACACCCTAACTTGAATAAAGGGCAAGCTAAAAGAACAGTCCTGGGCACGAAGTGGACATAAGTGCAATAAGTCTTAGTGCAATACTACCTTATCTTGTGCAAGTCTATTAAGCTAGTTTTTATAGTTAGACCAAGTATCTGTGGTTGTGTGTATGGTGTTGGGTTTTGGACGTGGGTAGTTGATAGGGTCCTTTTAGGGCCAGAAGGCACAGCCGACGCGGAGTGGGGGCGCCATGTCGAATTTAGGGTGCCAACCTCCACTGCCAGGAAGGTACAGACCAATAGGAACCAATTAGGGCCAAAGTAGGATTGTTTTTTTCTATACTAGGACTTCCTGGCTTATTTATCTTTGTATCAATACCCAGTCCTGGTCCTAGGTTTTGGTGTTGGTAATTACAATTTATATATAGTGAATTTTAATATGGTTAATTAAAGATTTAATTTTTAAGGGTTGTTTTTTTTGTGGTTTATAGACTAAGTATACCCCTATATCATTTGTTTTGGTTTTTTTACATTACAGCATAACAATAAACACATAGATCAAAACAGATACCAAGAGGAATGAGGGCCCTGCTCGCAAGCTTACAATCTATAAGGAAAAAGGGTAGACATGAAAGGTGGATGGTAACAATTGTTTTCGTTGTTTGGACCAGTCATAGTGTAAGGATCAGGTGTTCATGTAAAGCTGCATGAGCGGGTTATCAGCCTAAGTATGTAACAGTACAGACACAGAGGCTATTAACTGCATAAAGCATATGAGAACATGTACGAGGAACCAGGTTATGGTAAAAATTTTAAATGGGCCACACAGGGATAGTTAGGTTAATGTGTTGACGCGGTAGGCCAGTCTGAGCAAATGCGTTTTTAGGGCACGCTTAAAACTGGGTGGATTGGGGATTAATCGTATTAACCTAGGTAGTGCATTCTAAAGAATTGGCACAGCACGTGTAAAGTCTTGGAGACAGGAGTGGGAGGTTCTGATTATTGAGGATGCTATCCTCAGGTCATTAGCAGAACGAAGGGCATGGGTAGGGTGGTAGGCTGAGACCAGGGAGGAGATGTAGGGTGGTGCTGAGCCATGGAGAGCTATGTGGGTGAGGGTAATACGTTTATACTGGATTCTGGAGTGGATGGGTAACCTGTGTAATGACTGGCAAAAGGTAGAGGCATCAGTGTAGCAGTTGGTGAGGAATATGATCCTGGCTGCAGCATTCAGGACAGATTGGACAGGGGAGAGTTTGGTAAGAGAGAGGCCGAATAGTAGAGAATTACAATGGTCCAGACAAGAATGAATGGGTGAAACAGTAAGAGTTTTTGCAGAGTCGAAAGTAAGAAAAGGTTGAATTCTAGAAATGTTTTTGAGGTGCAGATAACAAGAGGGAGCCAGTGATTGGATGTGGGCGGTGAATGAAAGCTTGGAACAAGTATGACCCCAAGGCAGCGGGCATGTTGCTGGGGAGTAACGGTGGAACTACAGACGGAAATGGCAATGTCGGGCATAGGTAGGTTAATAGAGGGAGGAAACACAAGGAATTCAGTTTTTGACAGGTTCAGTTTCAGATAGAGGGAGGACGTGATGTTAGTGACAGCGGTAAGGCAATCACTGGTGTTTTCTAAAAAGGCAGGCGTGATATTAGGAGAAGAAGTGTATAATTGGGTGTCGTCAGCATAGAGATGGTACTGGAAACCAAATCTACTGATTGTTTGTCCAATAGGGGCAGTATACAAAGAGAAGAGGAGGGGGCCTAGAACCGATCTTTGAGGAACCCCACCAGTAAGGGCAAGAGGAGAGAAAGAGAAGCCAGCAAAAGATAGTGAAAGAGCAGTCAGAGACATAGGAGGAGAACCAGAAGAGAATGGTGTCCTTGAGGCCGATGGAGCGGAGCATAGTGAGGAGCAGATGGTGATCCACAGTGTTGATTGCTGCAGAGAGATCCAGGAGAATTAGCATGGAGTAGTGACCATTAGATTTAGCTGTTAGTAGGTCATTAGAGACTTTAGTGAGGGCAGTTTCAGTAGAGTGTAAAGAGCGGAAACCGGATGTAGAGGGTCGAGAAGAGAGTTATCTGAGAGATAGCGGGTAAGACGGGAGTGGCCAGGCGTTCCAGGAGTTTAGAGATGAAGGGAAGATTAGAGACCCGTCTATAGTTAGCGTCACAATTTTGGTTGAGGGATGACTTTTTAAGTAATAGGTGTATGAATGCATGCTTAAATGAGGAGGGAAAGATACCGGAACAGAGAGAGAGGTTAAATATTTTTGTTAGGTGAGTGGTGACAGCAGGGGAAAGGGACAGGAGGAGATGTGACAGAATGGGGTCACAGGTGCAAGTGGTAGGGCGAGAAAATGCAAGGAGCCAGATTACTTCTTCTACTGTGACTGGTTCAAAATCAGAGAGTGAGCGAGATGTAGTAGTAAGGGAAGGAGGACAGTGCATGGTATGAGGGGATTGGGAGATAATTTCCTGTCAGACATGGTCAATTTTTTCTTTGAAATAATTGGCCAGATAATCAGCTCGGAGATCCGTGGTTGGGGCCTGCACATCGTGCAGATCTTAATCATTTCCCACTTTATTGGCTTAAAGAGGTGTTATTATTACTATACATGTCCATTGTCAGTCCCAGTGCTTTAACCCAGTCACTGCAACACTACCTGTCCCTGAGAAAGTCAAGCTCATTGTTGTGCACCTGTCCCATATCTTGCTTTGTTTCCTTTTCCTCGGTCCTCTAAACTCTTTTGCTCCACCTTGGATGTATATAAGGCTTCAGTGTTCCTAAGACTATTAATTTATCTGTGCACCTTTACCTGCTCACCTACCTGTTTGTGGTAACCAGGATGTTTCCAGCCTGCCTGTGGTTTCCACTATATCAGCTACCTGTCTACAGTCTCCAGGACGTCTCCTGCCTGTGGTTTCCAGTATCTGTTTCTTGTCTACCTGTGGCTTCCAGTAACTCTGCTAATGGTCTCTTTTCTTCCTGTGATCTACAGTCCCTCAGCTATCTGTGTCCTGCATGCCTCACCCATCTGTTGCATTGACGCCTGTGGTCCAGGTGCTCACTCAGGCCTTGGGCTTGGAGGATCCACCTCACGAGGTGACCCTAAAACTCATTTTCCTCTTTTTATCACATCAGCTCTCCTCTGGGCTTAAGAGAGTGCCAGATAATCCAAACAGCACAGGTTTTATGACCTGAAGTACTAACAAGTTTTGCAAACCAAAATGCAACCTCAAGTCAGCTACTTCTATACACACAGTTTCAATGATGATTATACAGTTTGTTACACACTAAACTGGGCAAATCAACCACTCCTGGATACCATACGAAATAATTTCCTCTGCTCTCCACACCTTGTCCTTTTTTGATAAATGCAAACATAGCCTCGCCAACCAGAACTCATAAGCACAACCCACATCGTGCTTTTTCTCAAGGCCACCAAGCAAATGTCGGCCGACTCTGATGAAATGGGGGTGCTGGCCGATTGATGGTTGGGCGGTCAATTTAACATGTCTGATTTTGGACTGGCAATTGCATTGTTACCCCAAAGATAAGAGGCTTGCCGATGTGTCAGTCTGCAGCTTTCCCACATAGAACACAGAAGCATTAGGCTGAGATAGCGATCCTGTGTGTGGAGGAATAGGCTAACATGGCTTTCAAAAGATTGGCAGGAGCATCGCTCGGTCAAAAGATATATAATTTGTATGGCCAGCTCTACTCAATAGTTTCCCGTGGAATAGAGCAGACTCATAGATAGAGACATAGATTCCCTCTATGCTACGTATTAACCATCTCAGGATCTCCGATATAATTGACTCTCAGTTATCTGCCACTGTTAGCCCTCTGCAAACCCATTACCATCTTCCAAGCCCTGAATTTTTAGTAGCATCAAGTCACTGTAACCCAGATCAAAAATGTCTTCCAGGCCTTTATGTTTCATATATTTAAAGTCTCCCTAACCCTTGCTGTAGCCCCGGAAAGACAGTGGCCAATGATCACTCTAAAGGCATAATTCAATTTGTCCAGAAGGACCTGGCATTTACACTGAACTCAAATGTTAAGACCAGCTATCTTACATTTAGGCATCTGACCCTTCTACTAAATCCACCTCTAAACTCAAAAACATCAAGAAATTAAATATTTGCCAAATTCCCTTGTCCGTGTTCCCAACTGGTGGTGAGTCGGTGACAAAAAGACAGATATTCAGTTTGATGCACAGAAAGTTGACAGCTATGAAATACAGAAGACAACTCCATGCCTAAGGCACAATTAGCTTACTCTCCCTTCTTCTTCTTCATCAGCACTTGGGTGTTGTATTTAAACTTTGTATCTGTGGGATATCTAAAGAACTTGCCATTCTCCACAACTCAAGCTCTTTCTTCATCTTTTTTTACTGTAATTTGGGGTGTTGCTTTACTAATCTTAAATAGGCTTGTTACCTAGAATGTCACAGGTATACCACGACAGAGAGGGGTCAGAAAACAACTGTGTCTGGTTTCACAAACTCCTGCACTTGTTAGAAGCACTTGACCATCGATTAAACAGTGAAGGTTTTTTTCCCTTGCGAGCAGTGCAAGGGTTAATCTGTTCAGTTGGAGGTCCTAGGCTTTCCTACTTGGATAGTCTCAGCTGTTCAGTGTTGGCCACTCAGCTCTGCTATATATGCTTGCCTCTGGCACTTAGGGATAGTTCTTATTGCCTGGTTCTGAAGTTGGAGGTGTTTTATGGTTGGAGCAAGTGTTTGGAGATTGTCCTGGAGATGGTTGCTTGAAGTTTTGTGTGCACTTCCTTATCCTCTCCTATTTGGTTTCTCCTTTCTTAAACTCCCCTGTGTTCCACTCTGTTGTTTGGTGTGTGTATTTTGTAAGGTTGGTATTTTCATTTATCCCTGTCCATCTGACCTTGTTTGTCTGGTTAGTGTGTTCCTATACACTACTGCGTTCCACTACTCTGGGTGGGGGAGGGGACAGATCAAGGTAGATATAGGAGCATAGCAAGGAACAACAACCCAGCGTCTTCACCTTCAGGAGTAATCCTGGGGACAGTAATCCAGATCCTACACCATGTCTGGAAACCCTCCCATGTCACAGCCACATATGCTGTACCACAGGTGCTATTCTCACTGGTCAGTTCACAGGGACATCTCATGTCATTTGGACGCTCAGCATCAACATGACAAAGAAACTCCTATGCTGTCCTGAACTCAAATGTTAGCCATGAAAAAGTTTACAAAACTTGACCAGAAAAAATATCAGATTAGACTATTCCTTTTTTGTAGACTCCTGCCCAGTTCTTTGTGTGGGAAAACTATCTGGCAACTTCAGAGACATATACATACATATACATTACAACATATTAATTCTATCAATACCCATCAGGAAACTCTGGTATCTCGTTATATTAAGATTAGAGTTGAGTGAATTTCTTTGGGTCCCCGCATATTCGGCAAGCTAAAGCGCTTGCCGAATAAGCTGCAGAGGAAACCCGAATAAATGGAGCGCGTCAGTTGATCTGCCGATCGGCCCCGCAGCTGTATGTGTTGCGGCTGTGTTACTGTCACAGCACATGCATGGACAGCCTGTGTGTTGGGCTCTCCATGCATGTAGCCGGTGAGCTCCATGTATCCGGGTTCCCTCCAGCTTATTCGGTGAGCGCTATAGCTTGCCGAATAAGTGGGGACCCGAAGAAATTTGCTCAACTCTAATTAAGATCAAAATTCTTTGACTTTAAAATGTTGTCATTTCCAAGATCAAGCCCAAGAAAGGATACATTACACCAATTATTCTTGAGAGGAAGTCAAATAGAACTTTTGACTGAAATTCTTGAGTCCAGGAAGTCTAAATGAAGGTTTTACAATAATTAATTAACTTTCTGCAATAATAACTTGAATCTTCAGATACAGGATTTATGTTATTTTATTTACAATTTCTAAAACACTTTACGTAGCATAGCATCAGAAACAATTATGTTATTGAGAATATCGTATAATAGAATATAATCACAGGGTCATTATATACATTTTTTTCTATTTATCTCCTTTTGAGTTATGCAAGTACATCCATAAATATTGGGCTAAGGGATTGATAACTTGTGTAGTTAATAGTAATCCTATTTTTCAGGGCCTTTAATAACTAATTGAAGCAATTTAATGATCTCATTAGTTCAGCGTACAGATGTCAGAAGTCTTTCTTTTTCTTGTACCATTTTTTATGGAAATTTTCTATTTACGATGTGTTTGTGATGCTGTATTTCTGGGAGGCACTGTAATTGCAGCTATCCAGGTTGGATGTCCATCTTTTGGATTGAGCGGACAATTCTAGGTGTGTGGCTAGTAAACATGAGGATGAATGACCTCGGTGAGATCAAAACATCTTTTTAGATGCTGCCCTTCCCGTGGTTGTTCCTTCCCGGTGAAAGACCTGGCTATTCATTGCTTGCGTTGAGAAACACGTGATGGTGTCTCCGTGGCTTTTCTACATGCATTTGCATATTTCCCATTAGGGATGGGGGCAGTGTTCTGGATCACTGCGTTGAGAAACACGTGATGGTGTCTCCGCGGTGTTGGATGTTTTGATCTCCCCAAGGTCATTCATCCTCATGTTTATAGTCTTTTCACTAGGCACTGCTCCTAATAGCCAGTTTCCTACTCCACACTGATGAGGGGCAAATACCCCGAAACAGCTGTCTGTGGATGGATACCATGTTTTGGCATAGGTGGTTTTCCTTTATTGGATGCTGCCCTTCCCGTGGTTGTTCCTTCCCGGTGAAAGACCTGGCTATTCATTGCTTGCGTTGAGAAACACGTGATGGTGTCTCCGCGGCTTTTCTACGTGTGTGGCTAGTGGCAGTACTCAGAGGCAAGCAGAATCTACTGTGAGAGTCAAAGTCGAAAATTGGTATGATCAAGCCGGGAAGGGATCAAGCTGATAAAATGGTCGGTCCTGTGTGAGAACTTAAGTACCACCTGAGAAAGTAAACTGTTGGCCCAGCAGCAACTCAAATGACTGATAATGGATAGATGAACATCCCTTGCTCCACTAGTGAAGAACACAGTATTAAGTGCCATCACGATGATGTCATATATCCTCTTTCTTTTGCCTTCAAAAACTGTAACCGCTCCCTTTTGCCTACTACCATAAAACCAAAGAAATGAGCTGGAGCTTACATGCTACTTGTAAGAGTTTATTCACACTGTGGCCATTTCACAGACACCACCCAAGGAAAAAACAAAAAGAGCATATACCCTGTAGTAAGTAAATTAGAAAATAGTAATAATACATGTAAATAACATAGGGTACTTAGTTAACACTATTCTGAGCAAAAAATCGTAAAAGCCTTCCCACCGTGACAAGGTGTACCCATCAGGATGGTCCTATTCTGTTACTCGTATTAAAACCTCTCATTGTGTCAGCCAACCTCAATGTAGGTAAGGGTAGAGCGTGACAGGGGCATTACTGTTCAGCTACCTGTCCAAGTGCTTATGTAGAGTCCCACCTACGTCTTCAGTCTTCATATTCTATGGTAGAAGGCAGAATTTACATCCAATTCATTGCTATGTCCAACTCTGCTGGAAAACAAAGGCACCTATCAAGACATCTATAACTTCTTAGAACATGATGCTCCACCTTAAATCATTGGAAAGTCCAACAAGAAAAGGACGCCAAAGCGTCAGGACTTGGCATTACCAAATCAAATCCTACAACAATATCACAAGTGCAAGTAGTAATGCCATCACTTTTGACATCCAGTTCATAGGACGGTCCTGTAAAAAGCAAAAATTGGGAACTTTATGCAGAAGGAAGATCAAGTTGGCCAATAACTTTTCCTCGTAGATCCCCAGCAATCAGTTGCTCTTTGACTTGATCAAAAAGATTTACAGGATCCTGGTCCAGCGGCACCTGTGAACCTACATCTATCTGTGACATCACCAGCATCTTTTCTGGTCTTGATGTCATGATCAGAAAAAGTACAGGGCATGCTGCAGATATTAGAAAGGCTCCAGTATGGGAGCTACTGACTTCCAATGAGGCTGCTGACCCAGGGCCCTGAAAATCTTTTTTAGCTAACTCTAGCTGTGATATTAGAGAAAACCCAGAAGCAAAGGATCAAGTTTCCTCTCATAGAAATGAAACATAATAAACACTTTTCCCAGTGGGCCAGCTATGAAAAGTATGAATGTGCTGTAGGAAAGGAAGTGGTAAAGTCCTGGACGGGAGGTACGTGTCACCGAGATGTCTAGCAACGGTGATGTAAGTCCTAGAGATGAAAGGTTCCAGCAAGAACAGGTTGCTGAGAAGTTTTTAATGGGACCACATGCCGAATCCAGGTTGTCGAAGAGACCAGAAGAACTTGTGTAGGAATGGTTGCTCTCATAGCTCCAGTCCAGGCTTTGCAGGTCCTATTTAAAGTAGTTGAGCTGTCTCAGAAATGGTTTATCTGTGGGAGGAGGAAAAAACCTGTGAGAGTTGATCAGTCTCTGACAGAATCAGAGAGAGTGGACTCAGTTGTGAATGGGTGAGCTTGCTCTGGTGTACAATACCTGCAGTATAGGAACCGTTTTGCTTTTGTTCACCTTTTTGCCAAGTAAAGGCTGTTTTTTTTGTTTGGAATTTTCCCTGAGTTTATGAAAGCAATAAACTTCACATGTTTGGATCAGATCGCATTGCCTGTGTGTTCGCTACTGATTGCCAAAGAGCACAAATCCCTACTGTGCCAACAGTGCTCTTGTTTGCCATTCTCTGCTTTAGACTGCCAAGACCTCCAGAGTGGGGGATGCTCTTGTTTGCAATTCTCTGCTTTGGACTGCCAAAACCCCCAGAGTGTTGGATGCTCTTGTTTTCCATTCTCTACTTTAGACTGCCAAGACCTCCATAGTGTGGGATGCTCTTGTTTTCCATTCTCTGGTTTGGACTGCCAAGACCTCAAGAGTGGGGGATGCTCTTGTTTGCCATTCTCTGCTTTGGACTGCCAAGACCTCAAGAGTGGGGGATGCTCTTGTTTGCCATTCTCTGCTTTGGACTGCCAAGACCTCCAGAGTGTGGAATGCTCTTGTTTGCCATTGTCTGCTTTGGACTGCCAAGACCTCCAGAGTGGGGGATGATTTTGTTTTCCATTCTCTGCTTTAGACTGCCAAGACCTCCAGAGTGGGGGATGCTCTTGTTTTCCATTCTCTGCTTTAGACTGCCAAGACCTCCAGAGTGTGGAATGCTCTTGTTTGCCATTGTCTGCTTTGGACTGCCAAGACCTCCAGAGTGGGGGATGCTTTTGTTTTCTATTCTCTGCTTTAGACTGCCAAGACCTCCAGAGTGGGGGATGCTCTTGTTTTCCATTCTCTGCTTTAGACTGCCAAGACCTCCAGAGTGTGGAATGCTCTTGGTTGCCATTGTCTGCTTTGGACTGCCAAGACCTCCAGACTGTGGAATGCTCTTGCTTGCCATTCTCTGCTTTGGACTGCCAAGACCTCCAGAGTGGGGGATGCTCTTGTTTGCCATTCTCTGCTTTGGACTGCCAAGACCTCCATAGTGGGGGTGCTCTTGTTTGCCATTCTCGGCTTTAGACTGCCAAGACCTCCAGAGTGGGGGATGCTCTTGTTTGCCATTCTCTGCTTTGGACTGCCAAGCAGGGCTGCCACTAGAAATTTCGGGGCCCCATACTGGCAAAATTTTCGGAGCCCCCCTTGAGACTCCGCCCAGGCTCCACCCCAGCCCCGCCTCCACGCTCCACCCCTCAAACTGTCCACAGTCCCACCGCTCTCTCTTGGAAAAACTCCACTTCTCACCAATCACACATTGAGGGTACGTGTCCACCTTCAGGATGGCCGGCGGTTGCGTCGGAGCGGCAAACCCGCGCGGCGCTTAGCCCCGCCCCCTACTGTGACGCGATGATGCCGGATGTGTTCATTGCACACATCCGGGATCATCGCACCCCACACATAGGGCTCTGTGTTATAGCTTGCGGCGGCGCAGCTGCCGCAAGGAACACGGACATGCTGCGATCTTAAAAGAAGCGCCGCATGTCCGGAGTCGCAGGGCCGCCGGGTGCGTGTTACCACGCATAGTGGAGACGGGATTTCATAAAATCCCCTTCACTATGCTGGAACATCTGGACGCTGCGTGTTTGACGCTGTGGCCCCACGCAGCGTCAAACACGCAGCGTTTACTTAACGTGGACACATACCCTAACAGTTCCCATCACCAGATCACACATATAGCCGGCAGCTTTTGTTTTGGCCAAAAGATTTTGTAAGCCGCCACCATAACACGGTAGACTCTTTTGGTGAGGCCCTACTCTGCTGTAACCTATTAAATATTTGTTAAAATATGCAATACAATTTAGGTATATTTTTATTTATTTTTCAATTTTTAAAATGACCAATAATATCACTTAAAAAGAACAAATACCGCTACACCATGACCAGACCGCATATTACCACCACATAGCTACTGAATACTACAATTCTGATCAGTAATAAAAAAAAAGCACCACACTATCACCATAAGTGCCATTATACACAGGAGATCTGTAATTAGTATGCAGTGTCTGTGTACAGATAATACAGTGATCACTAGTGAAATTATACACAGGAGCTCTGTATATAGTATACAGTGTATAGTATCAGTGTATAGGTAACACTGACTTACCAGTGACGTCTCTAGGTGAAGTCCTTCATCTTTCATCCAGCACAGACCGCCATCATGTCTTCCAGCCAGGACTCGTTTCAGTTATCTCGAGCTCCGATTGTAGAACACATTACTTAATTTTTCCCAACTTCTACATTACACCACATGAAGAAAAAGAGGCGACATAGTGTCACTCTGCACAGTAACAGGACCGCCCCCTCATTTAAAACAGTGTCCTCAAAAAATAAATACATCACTGCAGTAATATCCCTTAATTAGTCCCTATGGTAATAATATTCCCCATCCTGGCCCCCGTGTGTCTCATTCCTGGCGTCAGCCATATGTTCTCCCATCCTGCCCTCATGAGTATCCATCCTGCCCCATATGATCTCCCCATCCTGCCCCATCTGTCTCCATCGTATCCATCCTGCCCCATGATCCTGCACAATCTGTCTCCAATTCTGCCCCCAGTGTCTCCAATCATGCCTCCTGTGTCTCCAATCCTTCCCCATCTGTCTCCAGTCATGCCCCCATGTCTTTCATCATACCCCATATCTCCATTCTGCCCCTGTGTCCAGCATCATTCATAGCCCCTGTGTCCAGCATCATTCATAGCCCCTGTGTTCAGCATCTCTGCCCCTGTGTCCAGCATCTCTGCCCCTGTGTCCAGCATCTCTGCCCCTGTGTCCAGCATCTCTGCCCCTGTGTCCAGCATCTCTGCCCCTGTGTCCAGCATCTCTGCCCCTGTGTCCAGCATACTGCCCCTGTGTCCAGCATACTGCCCCTGTGTCCAGCATCTCTGCCCCTGTGTCCAGCATCTCTGCCCCTGTGTCCAGCATACTGCCCCTGTGTCCAGCATCCTGCCCCTTTGTCCAGCATTCTGCCCCTGTGTCCAGCATCCTGCCCCTGTGTCCAGCATCTCTGCCCGTGTCCAGCATCTCTGCCCCCTGTGTCCAGCATACTGCCCCCTGTGTCCAGCATTCTGCCCCCTGTGTCCAGCATTCTGCCCCCTGTGTCCAGCATTCTGCCCCCTGTGTCCAGCATTCTGCCCCTGTGTCCAGCATTCTGCCCCCTTGTCCAGCATCTCTGCCCCCCTGTGTCCAGCATCTCTGCCCTCTGTGTCCAGCATCTCTGCCCCCTGTGTCCAGCATCTCTGCCCCCTGTGTCCAGCATTCTGCCCCCTGTGTCCAGCATTCTGCCCCTGTGTCCAGCATTCTGCCCCCTTGTCCAGCATACTGCCCCCTGTGTCCAGCATCTCTGCCCCCTGTGTCCAGCATCTCTGCCCCCTGTGTCCAGCATTCTGCCCCCTGTGTCCAGCATTCTGCCCCCTGTGTCCAGCATCTCTGCCCCTGTGTCCAGCATCTCTGCCCCCTGTGTCCAGCATCTCTGCCCCCTGTGTCCAGCATCTCTGCCCCCTGTGTCCAGCTTTCTGCCCCGTGTCCAGCATTCTGCCCCCTCTGTCCAGCATTCTGCCCCTGTGTCCAGCATTCTGCCCCCTTGTCCAGCATCTCTGCCCCCTGTGTCCAGCATCTCTGCCCCCTGTGTCCAGCATCTCTGCCCCTTTGTCCAGCATTCTGCCCCCTGTGTCCAGCATACTGCCCCCTTGTCCAGCATACTGCCCCCTGTGTCCAGCATCTCTGCCCCCCTGTGTCCAGCATCTCTGCCCTCTGTGTCCAGCATCTCTGCCCCCTGTGTCCAGCATCTCTGCCCCCCTGTGTCCAGCATCTCTGCCCCCTGTGTCCAGCATTCTGCCCCCTGTGTCCAGCATTCTGCCCCTGTGTCCAGCATTCTGCCCCCTTGTCCAGCATACTGCCCCCTGTGTCCAGCATCTCTGCCCCCTGTGTCCAGCATCTCTGCCCCCTGTGTCCAGCATTCTGCCCCCTGTGTCCAGCATTCTGCCCCTGTGTCCAGCATTCTGCCCCTGTGTCCAGCATACTGCCCCCTGTGTCCAGCATCTCTGCCCCCTGTGTCCAGCATCTCTGCCCCCTGTGTCCAGCATCTCTGCCCCCTGTGCCCAGCATCTCTGCCCCCTGTGTCCAGCATTCTGCCCCCTGTGTCTAGCATTCTGCCCCGTGTCCAGCATACTGCCCCCTTGTCCAGCATCTGTGCCCCCTGTGTCCAGCATCTCTGCCCCCTGTGTCCAGCATCTCTGCCCCCTTGTCCAGCATACTGCCCCCTGTGTCCAGCATCTCTGCCCCCTGTGTCCAGCATTCTGCCCCCTGTGTCCAGCATTCTGCCCCCTGTGTCCAGCATTCTGCCCCCTGTGTCCAGCATTCTGCCCCTGTGTCCAGCATTCTGCCCCCTTGTCCAGCATCTCTGCCCCCTGTGTCCAGCATCTCTGCCCCCTGTGTCCAGCATCTCTGCCCCTTTGTCCAGCATTCTGCCCCCTGTGTCCAGCATACTGCCCCCTTGTCCAGCATACTGCCCCCTGTGTCCAGCATCTCTGCCCCCCTGTGTCCAGCATCTCTGCCCTCTGTGTCCAGCATCTCTGCCCCCTGTGTCCAGCATCTCTGCCCCCTGTGTCCAGCATCTCTGCCCCCTGTGTCCAGCATTCTGCCCCCTGTGTCCAGCATTCTGCCCCTGTGTCCAGCATTCTGCCCCCTTGTCCAGCATACTGCCCCCTGTGTCCAGCATCTCTGCCCCCTGTGTCCAGCATCTCTGCCCCCTGTGTCCAGCATCTCTGCCCCCTGTGTCCAGCATTCTGCCCCCTGTGTCCAGCATTCTGCCCCCTGTGTCCAGCATCTCTGCCCCCTGTGTCCAGCATTCTGCCCCTTTGTCCAGCATTCTGCCCCCTGTGTCCAGCATACTGCCCCCTTGTCCAGCATTCTGCCCCCTGTGTCCAGCATCTCTGCCCCTTTGTCCAGCATCTCTGCCCCCTGTGTCCAGCATTCTGCCCCTGTGTCCAGCATCTCTGCTCCCTGTGTCCAGCATCTCTGCCCCCTGTGTCAAGCATCTCTGCCCCCTGTGTCCAGCATCTCTGCCCCTTTGTCCAGCATTCTGCCCCCTGTGTCCAGCATACTGCCCCCTTGTCCAGCATACTGCCCCCTGTGTCCAGCATCTCTGCCCCCTGTGTCCAGCATCTCTGCCCCCTGTGTCCAGCATCTCTGCCCCCTGTGTCCAGCATCTCTGCCCCATGTCCAGCATCTCTGCCCCCTGTGTCCAGCATCTCTGCCCCGTGTCCAGCATCTCTGCCCCCTGTGTCCAGCATACTGCCCCGTGTCCAGCATCTCTGCCCCTGTGTCCAGCATCTCTGCCCCCTGTGTCCAGCATCTCTGCCCCCTGTGTCCAGCATCTCTGCCCCCTGTGTCCAGCATCTCTGCCCCCTGTGTCCAGCATCTCTGCCGCCTGTGTCCAGCATACTGCCCGTGTCCAGCTTTCTGCCCCAGCGTGTCCAGCGTTCTGCCCCGGGCCCCAGCGTGTGTGTCCAGCGTTCTGCCCCGGGCCCCAGCGTGTCCAGCGTTCTGTCCCGGGCCCCACCCCCCTGGGATCGCCGCTCTCAAAAAAAAAAAAAAAGAGTTCTTACCTTGCCATGCTCCTGCGGCTGGGAACCACCTCACTTCCTCCACGCAGGTGAAGGACGCACTCGCCGGCGGCTGACAATGACGTCAGACGCCGGCGAAGTGCGACTGCGCACTGCGGCCGCTCAAGTCAGCTGCCAGCCTCCAACTGGCTGGCGGCGGCTGTTAACCATTGACATGCGGGCACGGGCCCGCACGTCAATAGTGGCCCGCAGCGCCGGCAGGTGGGGGGCCCGCAGCGCCGGCAGGGGGGGGGCCGCAGCGCCGGCAGGGTGGGGCCTGGTGAGCAGATTAGACGGGGCCCGATGCGGGCCCCCTCTGCTCACCGGGCCCCATACGCCAGTTATGGCTGTCATGCCCTGATGGCGGCCCTGCTGCCAAGACCTCCATAGTTGGGGTGCTCTAGGTTGCCATTCTCTGCTTTGGACTGCCAAGACCTCCATAGTGGGGGTGCTCTTGGTTGCCATTCTCTGCTTTAGACAACGGATGTTTGTCCTAAATAGTGAGTCCTAAATAATCACTTCTATTATCCCACTTATAAATGCTACTTTTGTATAAGAAACTATTAAACACATACATACAATTAATTGAAATAGTAATGCAAGAAAAAGTTCTAGAAACATCAGAGCTTTACAAAAATAGACCTGACTTCATCGCTTATTTGATTGTTGCTGTCTTCTGATTTGCTTCACCCTATGATTTTGATGTCATCACATTGTCAGTAGATTGCAAACAATAACATCTTCATGTAATGACATTGCTCCGTACAATAGACAAATGATTGCCAGACACTAACATTATCTGTTCTGTTGGTAAAATGTCTACATTTTGGGTAGAACATTAGGAATTCAAAGGTGAATAAAAGATAAAAACATCAAATTATTATGTCATTTATTTCTTTTCTTAATGTGCTAATGTAGGGAAAAGTATTTTAGCTGTTATATACTTGTAGAAAGCATAATTATACAACTCCCATTCTTGTACATAGTAGCACTATGTACAGAATTATTAGGCAACATGTCTTTTTTAATGATTCATTTTATTATTCAACAACTACAGTGCATTTGTTCAATCCAAAAGGTTAATAAACCTGAAGCTTGAATATTTAAGAAAGTAAAAGTGAGGTTTTGCTTTTCTTAGGACAATATTGATGAATGCAGAATTATTGGGCAACTGTTACTGTACAGAATCATTATGTAACTGAATGAAAAACATACATTTTCCATATCATCTTTTAAATTGTGAATTATAACAAAGCAACTTAAAATGTACGAAAATACATTTCTGACATTTAAAAAAATAATTAGTGACCAACAAAGTCATATGGCCATCCTTAACGCCTTCACCCCAAAGCCTGTTTTCACCTAAGTGACACGGCCAATTTTTACAATTCTGACCACTGTCACTTTATGAGGTCATAACTCTGAAACGCTTCAACGGATCCTGGTGATTCTAAGACTGTTTTCTCGTGACATATTGTACTTTATGATAGTGGTAAAACTTCGTCGATATGACTTGCATATATTTGTGAAAAAAACAGAAATTTGTCGAAAATCATGAAAATTTAGCAATTTTCAAATTTTTCGTTTTTATGCCCTTAAATTAGAGAGTTATATCACATAATATAGTTAATAAACAACATTTCCCACATGTCTGCTTTACATCAGCAGAATTTTGGAAACATAATTTTTTTTTGTTAGGGAGTTATAAGGGTTAAAAGTTGACCAGCGATTTCTCATTTTTGCAACAAAATTTGCAAAACCATTTTTTTTACGGACCACCTCACACTTGAAGTGACTTTGAGGGGTCTATATGACAGAAAATGCCCAAAAGTGACACCATTCTAAAAACTGCATCCCTCAAGGTACTCAAAACCACATTCAAAAAGTTTATTAACCCTTCAGGTGCTTCACAGGAATTTTTGGAATGTTTAAAAAAAATTGAACATTTAACTTTTTTTTCACAAAATTTTTACTTCAGATCCAATTTGTTTTATTTTACCAAGGGTAACAGGAGAAATTGGACCAAAAAAGTTGTTGTACAATTTGTCCTGAGTACGCCGATACCCCACATGTTGGGGTAAACCATTGATTGGGCACATGGCAGAGCTCGGAAGGGAAGGAGCGCCATTTGACTTTTCAATGCAAAATTGGCTGGAATTGAGATTGGAACCCATGTCGTGTTTGGAGAGCCCCTGACGTGCCTAAACAGTGGAAACCCCCACAAGTGACACCATTTTGGAAAGTAGACCTCCTAAGGAACTTATCTAGATGTGTGGTGAGCACTTTTAACCCCAGTTGTTTCACTAAAGTTTAGAATGTAGCGCTGTGAAAATTAAAAAAATCATTTTTTCTTTCCACAAAATGATGTTTTAGCCCGCAATTTTTTTTCCCCAAGGGTAACAGGAGAAATTGGACCACAAAAGTTATTGTCCAATTTGTTCTGAGTACGCTGATACCCCATATATGGGGGGGAACCACTGTTTGTGCGCACGGCAGAGCTCGGAAGGGAAGGAGCGCCATTTGAAATGCAGACTTAGATGGATTGGTCTGCAGGTGTCATGTTGCATTTGCAGAGCCCCTGATGTACCTAAACAGTAGAAACCCCCCACAAGTGACCCCATATTGGAAACTAGACCCCCCACGGAACTTATCTAGATGTGTTGTGAGAACTTTGAACCCCCAAGTGCTTCACTACAGCTTATAACGCAGAGCCACGAAAATAAAAAATATATTTTTTTCCACGAAAATTATATTTTAGCCCCCATGTTTTTATTTTCCCAAGGGTAAGGCTGGTTTCACACTTGCGTTTTTATCTGCATGCGTTTTTTAAAAAAACGCATGTGTAAAAAAATGCATGTAAACGCGGTAAAACGCATGCATTTTTTAGACGCATGCGTTTTTATAGAAAAACACAAGAAAACAAGAAAAAAATGAAAAACCCTAACCCTACCCCTAACCCTACCCCTAACCCTACCCCTAACCCTAACCTGAAATACGTGGCACTGAAATATGTGGCACTGAAATACGTTTATATACGTATATACGTATATAAGTGCCACAATATTTCAGTGGCCACGTATATAAGTGCCACGTATATAAGTGCCACGTATATAAGTGCCACGTATATAAGTGCCACGTATATAAGTGCCACGTATATAAGTGCCACGTATATAAGTGCCACGTATTTCACGTAAATGCCACGATATTTCAGTGCCACATATTTCACTGAAATATCGTGGCACTTAAATACGTGGCACTGAAATATGTGGCACTGAAATATCGTGGCACTAAAATACGTGGCACTGAAATATCGTGGCACTGAAATACGTGGCACTGAAATACGTGGCACTATGACTGTCAGAAAATGTTCATTAAACGGTTAGGGGTGAGTTTAGGGGTAGGGTTAGGGTTAGGGTTTGGATCCCTTTATCACCTTGATGGTGGTGGGTGACTTTTCAGTGTGTGTTCTGTTTTTTTTCTATAAAAACGCATGCGTTTTTAACGCAAACAAACGCGTTGAGATCGGACGCCATGTCGCGTTTGGAGAGCCCCTGATGTGCCTAAACAGTGAAAACTCCCCAATTCTAACTGAAACCCTAACCCCAACCCTAACCCCAGCCCTAACCCTAGCCCTAACCCCAACCCTAACCCTAACCCTAGTCCTAATCCTAGCGCTACTTTCACACTAGCGTTTTTTTGCATACGTCGCAATGCGTCGTTTTGGCGAAAAAATGCATCCTGCAAAATCATCTGCAGGATGCGTTTTTTCCCCATAGACTAACATTAGCGACGTATTGACACACGTCGCAAGCGTCGTGCGACGGTTGCGTCGTGTTGTGGCGGACCGCCGGCAGCAAAAAACGTTACATGTAACTTTTTTTGTGCCGACGGTCCACCATTTCCGACCGCGCATGCGCGGCTGGAACTCCGCTCCCATCTCCCCGCACCTCACAATGGGGCAGCGGATGCGTGGAAAAACAGCATCCGCTGCCCCCGTTGTGCGGCGCTTGCACAGTATGCGTCGGTATGTCGGGCCGACGCAGCGCGACGGCCCCGTACCGACGCTAGTGTGAAAGTAGCCTAACGGGAAAATGGAAATAAATATATTTTTTTAAATTTTATTATTTTTCCCTAACTAAGGGGGTGATGAAGGGGGATTTGATTTACTTTTATAGCGTTTTTTGGGCAGATTTTTATGGTTGGCAGCCATCATACACTAAAAGACGCTTTTTATTGCAAAAAATAGTTTTTGCATCACCACATTTTGAGAGCTATAATTTTTTCCATATTTTGGTCTACAGAGTCATGTGAGATCTTGTTTTTTGCAGGACGAGTTGACGTTTTTATTGGTACCATTTTCGGGTACATGACATTTTTTGATCACTTTTTATTCCGATTTTTGGGAGGCGGAATGAACAAAAACCAGCAATTCCTGAAATTCTTTTAGGGGGGGCGTTTATACCGTTCCACGTTTGGTAAAAAGGATAAAGCAGTTTTATTCTTCGGGTCAGTACGATTACAGCGATACCTCATTTATGTAATTTTTTTATGTTTTGGCACTTTTACACAATAAAAACTATTTTATATAAAAAAATAATTGTTTTTGCAGCGCTTTATTCTGAGGACTATAACTTTTTTATTTTTCTGCTGATGATGCTGTATGGCAGCTTTTTTTTTGCGGGACAAGATGACGTTTTCAGCAGTACCATGGTTATTTATATCCGTATTTTTGATCGCGTGTTATTCCACTTTTTGTTTGGCGGTATGAGAATAAAGCGTTGTTTTTTGCCTCGTTTTTTTTTTTTTTTTTTACGGTGTTCACTAAAGGGGTTAACTAGTGATATAGTTTTATAGGTGGGGTCGTTATGGACGCGGCGATACTAAATATGTGTACTTTTATTGTGTGATATTTTTTTTTATTTACATAAAGAAATGTATTTATGGGAATATTATTTTTTTTTTTCTTTATTTAGGAATTTTTTTTTTATTTTTTTTTACACATGTGGAAATTTTTTTTTTTAACTTTTTTACTTTGTCCCAGGGGGGGACATCACAGATCGGTGATCTGACAGTGTGCACAGCACTCTGTCAGATCACCGATGTGACAGGCACATTGCAGAGGCTTGCCGGCGCCTGCTATGAGGAATTCTCAGCAGACGCCGGCAAGCAGGGTTATCTCATGACCCGGAAGGAGTCCCGCGGCCATCTTGGATCCGGGGACTCCTTCCAGGTCACGCTGCTCCGATGGGAGAGCGCAGGGAGCCCCGGTCCCTGCGCGATCCCCCTCTATGCCGCTGTCACTATTGACAGCGGCATCAGAGGGGTTAAATGCCCGCGATCGGCGACAGCGCCGATCGTCGGCATTGCTGCGGGGTGTCAGCTGTCATATACAGCTGACACCCGCACCCGATCACCGCGGCGCTCAGCGCGAGACCGCGGTGATCGGGGTGCCGTACTAGTACTGCGGCTGGCACTAATGCAGTGCCGGCAGCGCAGTACTAGTACGGCGCATGTCGCAAAGGGGTTAATAATAATAATAATAATAATAATTCTTTTCACTAAGAATCATATGTTCCACCCATGGAGTTTGTCAGTCTCTAGGCCTCCTTTACACGTCCGTATAAAACTGACAATGGAAAAAACAGTATCTGTGTCATCAGTATTTTGGATCAGTGTGTCATCTGTGTTTTTCCGGTATGGATAAAGAAAGAATGAAATACAAAGCTTCTCCGATACTTTACATTGTTTAACATGTGCAGAACACGCGGATGCCATCTGTGTGCTTAGGAGTTTTTACAGACCCATAAACTTGTATTGGCCCCTGTTATCCGTGCTGCCAGAAAGAAACAGACATGTCTCCATGCAAAACAGGGATGGCAGGGATCATGTGATGATCTACATAATTTTATGAGATCACTAAATGACAATGACCAAAATATCTTTATCACCTATAAGTGTGACTCTTTATCTATAGAATTTCTTGATGTCACACTTAAGAAGGATGGGAGGGGTGAAATACAGACAGACATTTTTCGTAAGCCCACCTCCACGAACATGCTGTTGCATGCAACGTCCTCCCATCCTGGACACATGATCCAGTCGGTCCCCACCGGACAATTCCTGCGGTTGCGGAGGCTTTGCTCCACAGATAGTGACTTTTATAAGCAGGCGGAAGATCTTAAACAGCGCCTTAAGGAGCGGGGTTTCAGTAACCGCATGATTAAGAAAGCATATAACCGTGCAAGGGGTTCCTCTAGAAATGAGCTATTGTATGGTACACGTCAATCCCAAAAAAATGGCGACGTAAGATTCGTTACCAACTTTCATTCACACTTCCCGAAAATGAGGAGAATTCTCGATAGGTCATGGCACATCTTGAAGGCGGACCCAGTGATCTCTAGATTTATCCCAGATAGGGCTGTGATTACAGCCAGAAGGTCTAGAAATTTAAGAGATAGATTGGTCCGTAGCCATTATATGGGCAAACCATCAACCACCTTCTTGGACCAGTTTAAAAGACGTTATGGCAGTGCCCCATGTGGCCATTGCGTGGCCTGCTCCAATATGGATCGCACAGATAAATTTAAAAATCAGGAAGGCTCTAGGGAATTCAGTATTAAAACAAATATTACATGTACAAGTAAAAACGTAATCTACTATGCTGTCTGTCCATGTAATATGATCTACGTGGGTATGACCACCAGACAGCTGAAGATTAGAATTCGGGAGCATGTGCTAGGGATCGAGGCAGCTGCTACTGCAGAAGATGAGACATTACTTAAAACGATCCCTCGACACTTTAGCAGGTTCCACAATTGTGATGGTAGGCAATTTCGGGTTAGTGGCATCGATATGCTCAACGCCAATATTAAAGGTGGTGGGATGTTTAGGAGGTTAGCTCAATTAGAGTCCAGGTGGATATGGACATTGGGCACAGTCCATCCATCTGGACTCAATGAGAATCTTAGCTTCACCCCGTTTCTTTAATCAACTGCTCTGTTTTACATGGAGTACTGTCCATTCTGTGTGTGCATCTTTTAATTTTTTAATTTGTTATGTTTATCTTAGTCACAAGTATTTGGGGAGATATCGTGGATCATGTGGAGTGGCGTATTTACATTGGACACACCGTGATATGATGTATGGGGAAGTCTAAAAGCCATGGAAGAATGAATTACAACTGACATCTTTACATGTGAAGAATATGTGGGTCATGGCTCGGACCTGTGGTTAATATATCCTGCCTGTATTATGGCAGTGTCATCTGACTATACGTGTATATACGTGTGTTATATTACTTGGGATAATTTTTTATGTAATTATTGAACATGTGGTTGTAAACGTGACATACAATGTATGTATTTGTATAAGTATATCTGACTTTTAGTTAGAGCCTATGATGCCCCTTACCATATAGAATCTATGTATACCAGTGGTCTTTTATCCCTATTTAGTTACAAGATCTCCATATTATGCGCAGGATCCACTGATCTGTCCCCTATGATCTTGGTTGCGCTCTCTGTTTTATTCATATGTTTTATGGTAATATATGTAGATTGGGCAATGCCCTTCCTAGTTGGGTAGTTGCGGTCCCTGCTTTGTACGCGCTCGCCATCTGGGTGCCATGGTGACCGCGGGCTTATCGGTATCTTTACATGGAGGCTGGGTCATATGACCCTTCCTCCTTGTGACGCCGGCGCCCGCTGTTTACTGTGGTTACCTTGGCGACGTGGCGCGTCATTTCCGGGCCGGGTGCGCAACTTCCGGTGACGTCGTCACCATACACGCTGGAAGGATACTATTTAAAGATCGGTCGTAGATAGTGCAATCAGGCCACTTGAAAAAGGATTTGGTCCGAAACGTGCGTCGGGGCAGACGCCATCGCCCGGACTTCTGTCTTACCCTGGTATCCCCACTATAGAGGTAATGTTTATGGCCGATTTTACGGCACCTACTTGCTTCCTTGGCGGTAATGTTATGTGGGGATGTGTGTTTTAACTAATGCCAGCAGATTGTGCTAAGGTTAATAGGAGATTGCATTAATGCCATTATTATTATAGCAGTGGTAGCTGGTATTGGTCCAGATTGTTGGACTATACACACATCTATATATGTATAGATACCTACTGTTTGGCTTTTGTGCCGGGTGAGGGTGTCAGTCACCTATATATTACACAGAATGTATAAGGTGCTCCAGTTTCACCCTTTGTCCCAATTTGGTCTGATGTTATGTTTTTAAATTGCTATTAATAAAGGTTATATTGAGTTTTCTCTATATAAATTGACCAGTTGCATCATTTCTTTCTTGATGGTGTTCATCTTTGTAATCTTGTGAAGGCGAGGGAGTCTGGGAGAGTTCCCTTGAGGATTTCCTACATTACTAATGGAATTAGACCGCGGTGTCATCCTGAAAACAGAGCCGTTATTAACGAGGAGGCCCTTGCTACCCAGGGTTTCCTCAAACGGGGCTCCTGTGAATCCATATTAGAAGATTTGGTCACTAAGGAAGCGATCTCCCCTTCCTCCTCTTTTGTAGAACTACCAGGTACCCTATCAGAGAAAGAAATATGGAGGCTAACCATCTCCCCCATCAACACCAATGGGGTGAACACCAAAATGGGGGGGGACCTGAGGATCACATTCTCAAAGAAAATGTAACTCCCTTTCTAAAAAGTGACACATTTCTTCACAACAATAGGGAGGCAAAACACGAAAAAAGAAAAATAAATCAGGTGTAGAGAAAAAAGAGGGGGACAACATACTCACAAAAAGGCCCAGGTATTAGTAGGTCTAATAAATTGAGGGAAATCTCCTGATGTTCATATCCTTAAAGGGCTAGAGACTTTTAAGTTATCTAGGCACAAACTATCATGGCTGGAAATGGACGTACTGGGGAAAAGTTTATCATTTCATCCATCTGCTAAAATGGATTTGTTTGAAATGTTTCTAGATGTAAATGAATTTATTAGAAAAATCAAGCTTAGCAGACATTTTGAAATAAAATGGAAAGCAAAGAACAATAGAGTCAAAGAGGTCGGATTTATTGAGGATAATTGTGATTCATTTATGGATTGATGAATGGAGCCATTCACACCATGTTAAGAAAGACATTAATTTTCTCTCTTCTAGATAGTAAAGGTCTATACATTAGTACTTTATATGACATTTTACAAGATCTTAGGGACTTAGATAAACATTGCGTGTTACCACCAAGTGGGTGGGTAATTTAAATCATGGACAAAAGGTTGTCCTAAAAAAACTCAATGAGAGGGAGGACATTATTGTGAAAAAAATCAGACAAGGGAAGAGGGGATAGTTCTTATGGATGTGGAGTATTACCAAATGAAGGCAAATAGGATCCTTGGAGACAGTCTTAAATATAGGAACTTAGAACGTGACCCTTTACCATTTTTCATGCTGCAGTTTAATCAGTTTGTGGAAGAACCTATGAAAAAGATATATTAAACAAAGAGCAGAAAGATTTTATAAAGAATTTCAACCCCTGTAGTCCTTATTTTTACTTCCTCCCGAAGTTACATAGGAATGCGTCCCAACCACCAGGTCGCCCAATTATAGCTAAGTGTAATAGTCTGACAAGTGGGTTTATGGAGTATCTAAATAGACAACTACAATGGTACGTTTTGAATCTACCAGCTTATTTGAGGGATTCAGGACATCTATTATCCCTATTAGAAGATTTAGAATGGGTGAAGATATCATCTGGAATTCTTGATATCTATGGATGTTAATGCTGTTTATACTAGCATACCACAAGAAAAAGGGCTTCAAGTAATTAGTTATAGGTTATTGCACAGATACAGAAACAATTTCTAGTGGATTCTGTTGAGTTCATTTTAAAACATAATTATTTCCTTTATGATGGAGTTTGATATTTACAAAATAACGGTACTGCGATGGGCGCAAAATGCGCTCCAGTTTTAATAAATCTGTATATGATGGTTTTCAAGGCAACATTCAGACCCCATAATTCAGTGTTTTCTGATTATACTTTTTTTTTTACAAATGATTGTTAGATTATATGATTTTTATCTGGAAAGGTCCCAATGAAAAACTTTGGGAATTTTTAAATCATGTAAATAGTAATGAATGGGGCCTTGCCTTTAGTGAAAAGTGTAACTCCAAAGAAACAGTTTTTTGGATTTAGATATTTTCATTGAGAACAATAAAATTCATAGAAAAAAACATTTTAAGGCAGGAGATGCAAATATATATTTTTTAATTTTGACAGTAATCATTTTAAGAAATGGAAAATCAATATGTCATTTAGTCAGATGTTGTGGCAGAGTAGTTACTGCATCAATGATAAGGATATAGATATACAAATGGATAAAATAGGGATGAGGCTCAAGGAAAAAGAGTATCAGATACCTATTACAGAAGATGCTAAAAAGAGATCCAAAGGAATGGAAAGGAATAGTTGTATTAACAAAATCAAATACAATCGCAAAGACCATGACAAAAAGAAATATGGTTTAGAATTTACACCAGATACAAAAGCAATGTTAAAGAAATCCAGGCTATTATAATGAAGAATTGGGACATTTTAACTGGAGGATCCCTTTGTGGAGAAAGATTTAGGAATAACACCAGATATGCTATTTAGAAGAGAAAGGACCATGAAGGAGATAGTGGCTCCCTCCAATCCTATAATAGGAGGAGGAAAAACAAAAGGAGAATTCACAATAATTAAATACTAGTTGGCCCGTGCGAAATTTTTGCACATTGGTCGTCGGGGGCGCAGGCAATTTCCAAGAATTAGATTACTTTCTTATGTATAATAAATTCATTTTGAGCATTCTCGTTTGGTCCACTTTGAGGCAGAGGAGGTGTTAATCTGCAGTATCTCAGGGTGAAGTTGCCATGCACCTTAGAAACAGTGAAGGTTCATTGTAAAAATCTGTGCTTACCAAGGAGAAGGTGCGTCTTCTATGGCACTGCTGTGGTGAAGGACCTGACCAGAAGATTGAGACTTGCCAGCATCACGGGGAAGTAAGGCGTTCTCCTCCCCCCCAAGTGTGTAAGCGAGATAATTCAACATATAAGGTGTTATATCTTTCCCATGAAGTGGTGTGTTGGCTGGTGCTCCTCTTATTTCTTATTAGCTGAATTTCTGATTACGGTGTCCGCTTCACAGGGTGAATAGTATGGAAGCTGTAGGCTGATTCATCACGATAGAGACTGATTTTTTGTATATGGGTGCCTTTGGTGCCACTCACAAAATGTAAGCCATAGTTATATATTTACATTTTTCATTCATTCCAAACATCCAATTGGAAGCGCCGAGTGTCAGACTCTTTCTTTTTTGCTTCTTACCTTAATCTGTTCACAATCACCTTTTTGGGCAGCACCAACCACAGCCTCCCAGAAACTGATCAGAGAGGTGACTGTTCTCCTTCACTGTAAATCTCCCATATAAGAAGGTAACACAAGTTCTCACTAGGGATAAGGTCTGGTGAGAATGGGGCAGGGTCATTATTTTCTCATCTCTAAGACGTTTACTGGCATAGAGCAGTGGGGACTTTGATGCTGAGATGGAGCCTTGTCCTGCAGAACAATCCTGGTTTTCTTGAAAGATGCAGACTTTTTCTTGTACTACTGCTAGAAGAAAGTGTCTTCTAAACACTGGCAGTGAGTTTTGGAGTTTATTTTGAGTCCATCTTCAACCAAAAAAGGTCCAACTAGCTCATGTTCAATCCCAGCTCATAGCAGTACCCCACCTCCACTTTGCTGGTGTCTGAGTGGGGCTCAAAAGACCCCAGTTCAAACTTTTGAATAGAGCAGCACCCACCTCATCATTTCACCGGCTCTGTTCCCACCCCTATCAACTCATTTTTCCATTCTACCCATTTCTTATATTGTGGCACCTCCACATCTCCACTCAAGCTGCTTATACTGCAGCAGTCAATACCACGTCACCCAGTCAACATCAAACCTTCTAAGTGAACTCAATCCTCACCACGCAGTATAGTGGATTGTACAGCTATAGATGAGCTTATTGACAATGTGAGGCAGAGACTTCCTCACTGAAAGAAGACTGCTGCTTTTATCTGGGTCCCCCAATACTTATTTTCCAATTCCAGTCTCTGTGTCAGGATTCAAACCCAGGTGGCAGCTTGTAACGGGGTCTACCGTGCTGGAGTACCTCTTTCAGTACCACCCCGTGTTTCAGGAGGTCCACTCTGCTTTGGCTGGAGTCTGAATGAAGGACGCTGGGTGGAATTTCTTGGTTACATGGGAGCATATAAAAGATCACTGCTTCTCCACATATTTCCAGTGTGACAACGCTTTACTCACAGGACACAGAATATATATCACACAGATACAGAGGGCAGGCCAATTGAAAAGCAGCAGGCCAGACATACATTACAATAGCCGCAGGTGGCCGGAGCCTGCCGATATTTACTGTGGTAATTAGAAAGGTGGGGGAGGTCAGAAGGGGGATATCTTGTCCCCTCTGCCCAGGGCGCAGCCTGTGGGCTGATGCAGCTCACATGGAACCTATTATACATACATATAACTGCACAACATATTCTGGGTGCTGGGGAGTTCCGTAACACGGCTCCCCTTTTCAGCGACGCGATCGGCATACACAGTCTGATCCTTAAAGGATAGGTTTGTGTCATGATCTCCATGGCCAGAGAACTAGCATAAGCCTCTATAGGAACAAGCTCTTGGAAGATGTAACTGTACTGACCATGAACTAAACCTACCGCATCATCTAGAAGTAGCCAGGTAGCATGTCCTACTTTTTATCCCTATATGCCCAGCGCCGGCCGGAGAACTAAATAATGCTAGCAGAGGGAAATATAAGACCTGACTCACCTCTAGAGAAATGCCCAAAAGGAGACAGAAGCCCCCCACATATATTGGCGGTGATATGAGATGAAACAACAAACGCAGCAGGAAAATAGTTTTAGCAAATTTGAGGTCCGCTTTCTAGATAGCAGAAGACAGAAAGCATACTTTCATGGTCAGTAGAAAACCCTAACAAAACACATCCAGAAATTACTTTAGGACTCTGGCATTAACTCATAATACCAGAGTGGCAATTCCTGATCAACAAGAGCTTTCCAGACACAGTAACGAAACTGCAGCTGTGAACTGGAACCAAAATACAAAAACAAAACATGGACGAATGTCCAACTTATCTAGTAGATGTCTGGGAGCAGGAACAAGCACAGAGAGGCTTCTGATAACATTGTTGACCGGCAAGCATCTAACAGAGAAGCCAGGTTATATAGCGACACCCAGATCTAATCAGAACAGGTGAACAGGGAAGATGATGTCACAAGTTCAATTCCACCAGTAGCCACCGGGGGAGCCCAGAATCCAAATTCACAACAGTACCCCCCCCCTCAAGGAGGGGGCACCGAACCCTCACCAGAACCACCAGGGCGATCAGGATGGGCCCTATGAAAGGCACGAACCAGATCAGAGGCATGAACATCAGATGCAGTGACCCAAGAATTATCCTCCTGGCCGTATCCCTTCCACTTGACCAGATACTGGAGTCTCCGTCTGGAAACACGGGAGTCTAGGATTTTTTCCACAACGTACTCCAACTCACCCTCAACCAACACCGGAGCAGGAGGCTCAACGGAAGGCACAACCGGTGCCTCATACCTGCGCAATAACGACCGATGAAAAACGTTATGAATAGAAAAGGATGCAGGGAGGTCCAAACGGAAGGAAACAGGGTTAAGAATCTCCAATATTTTATACGGACCGATGAACCGAGGCTTAAACTTAGGAGATGAGACCCTCATAGGGACAAAACGAGAAGACAACCACACCAAATCTCCAACACAAAGCCGAGGACCAACACGACGGTGACGGTTGGCAAAAAGCTGAGTCTTCTCCTGGGACAACTTTAAATTGTCCATCACCTGCCCCCAGATATGATGCAATCTCTCCACCACCGCATCCACTCCAGGACAATCCGAGGATTCCATCTGACCGGAGGAAAATCGAGGATGGAACCCCGAATTACAGAAAAACGGGGAAACCAAGGTGGCAGAGCTGGCCCGATTATTGAGGGCGAACTCCGCCAATGGCAAAAAAGCAACCCAATCATCCTGGTCAGCAGACACAAAACACCTCAGATATGTCTCCAGGGTCTGATTAGTCCGCTCGGTCTGGCCATTAGTCTGAGGGTGAAAAGCAGACGAAAAAGACAAATCTATGCCCATCCTAGCACAAAATGCCCGCCAAAATCTAGACACAAATTGGGTTCCTCTGTCAGAAACGATATTCTCAGGAATACCATGCAAACGAACAACATTTTGAAAAAACAGGGGCACCAACTCGGAAGAAGAAGGCAATTTGGGCAGGGGAACCAAATGAACCATCTTAGAAAAACGGTCACACACCACCCAGATGACAGACATCTTCTGAGAAACAGGCAGATCTGAAATAAAATCCATCGAGATGTGTGTCCAAGGCCTCTTAGGAATAGGCAAGGGCAACAATAATCCACTAGCCCGAGAACAACAAGGCTTGGCCCGAGCACAAACGTCACAAGACTGCACAAAGCCTCGCACATCTCGTGACAGGGAAGGCCACCAGAAGGATCTTGCCACCAAATCCCTGGTACCAAAAATTCCAGGATGACCTGCCAACGCAGAAGAATGCACCTCAGAGATGACTTTACTGGTCCAATCATCAGGAACAAACAGCCTATCAGGCGGACAACGATCCGGTCTATCCGCCTGAAACTCCTGCAAGGCCCGCCGCAGGTCTGGAGAAACGGCTGACAAGATAACTCCCTCCTTAAGAATACCTGTGGGGTCAGAGTTGCCAGGTGAATCAGGCTCAAAACTCCTAGAAAGGGCATCCGCCTTAACATTCTTAGAACCTGGTAGGTACGATACCACAAAATTAAACCGAGAAAAAAATAATGACCAGCGCGCCTGTCTAGGATTCAGGCGCCTGGCGGTCTCAAGATAAATCAAATTTTTGTGGTCAGTCAATACCACCACCTGATGTCTGGCCCCCTCGAGCCAATGGCGCCACTCCTCAAACGCCCACTTCATGGCCAAAAGCTCCCGATTCCCAACATCATAATTCCGCTCAGCGGGCGAAAATTTACGGGAAAAGAAGGCACAAGGCCTCATCACGGCGCAGTCAGAACTTTTCTGCGACAACACTGCCCCAGCTCCGATCTCAGAAGCGTCGACCTCAACCTGAAAAGGAAGAGTCACATCAGGCTGACGCAACACAGGGGCAGAAGAAAAACGGCGCTTAAGCTCCTGAAAGGCCTCCACAGCATCAGGGGACCAATTAGCAACATCAGCACCCTGTCTAGTCAAATCGGTCAATGGCTTAACGACATCCGAAAAACCAGAAATAAATCGACGATAAAAGTTGGCAAAGCCCAAAAATTTCTGAAGACTTTTAAGAGAAGAGGGCTGCGTCCAATCACAAATAGCTTGAACCTTAACAGGATCCATCTCAATGGAAGAGGGAGAAAAAATATATCCCAAAAAGGAAATTCTCTGAACCCCAAAAACGCACTTAGAACCCTTGACACACAGAGAATTAGACCGCAAAACCTGAAAAACCCTCTTAACTTGCCGGACATGAGAGTCCCAGTCATCCGAAAAAATCAGAATATCATCCAGATACACTATCATAAATTTATCCAAAAAATCGCGGAAAATATCATGCATAAAGGACTGGAAGACTGAAGGGGCATTAGAAAGACCAAAAGGCATCACCAAATACTCAAAGTGGCCCTCGGGCGTATTAAATGCGGTTTTCCACTCATCCCCCTGCCTGATCCGCACCAAATTATACGCCCCACGGAGATCAATCTTAGAGAACCACTTGGCCCCCTTTATGCGAGCAAACAAATCAGTCAGCAACGGCAATGGGTATTGATATTTAACCGTGATTTTATTCAAAAGCCGATAATCAATACATGGTCTCAAAGAGCCGTCTTTTTTTGACACAAAGAAAAAACCGGCTCCTAAGGGAGATGACGATGGACGAATATGTCCCTTTTCCAAGGACTCCTTTATATATTCTCGCATAGCAGTATGTTCAGGCACAGACAGATTAAATAAACGACCCTTTGGGTATTTACTACCCGGAATTAAATCTATAGCACAATCGCACTCACGGTGCGGAGGTAGTGAACCCAGCTTGGGTTCTTCAAAGACGTCACGATAATCAGACAGGAACTCAGGGATTTCAGAGGGAATAGATGATGAAATGGACACCAAAGGTACGTCCCCATGAGTCCCCTTACATCCCCAGCTCAATGCCCCCAGATATGAGTAAAAAGTAGGACATGCTACCTGGCTACTTCTAGATGATGCGGTAGGTTTAGTTCATGGTCAGTACAGTTACATCTTCCAAGAGCTTGTTCCTATAGAGGCTTATGCTAGTTCTCTGGCCATGGAGATCATGACAGTTTGACCGGAGACTGTCATGATCTCCATGGCCAGAGAACTAGCATAAGCCTCTATAGGAACAAGCTCTTGGAAGATGTAACTGTACTGACCATGAACTAAACCTACCGCATCATCTAGAAGTAGCCAGGTAGCATGTCCTACTTTTTATCCCTATATGCCCAGCGCCGGCCGGAGAACTAAATAATGCTAGCAGAGGGAAATATAAGACCTGACTCACCTCTAGAGAAATGCCCAAAAGGAGACAGAAGCCCCCCACATATATTGGCGGTGATATGAGATGAAACAACAAACGCAGCAGGAAAATAGTTTTAGCAAATTTGAGGTCCGCTTTCTAGATAGCAGAAGACAGAAAGCATACTTTCATGGTCAGTAGAAAACCCTAACAAAACACATCCAGAAATTACTTTAGGACTCTGGCATTAACTCATAATACCAGAGTGGCAATTCCTGATCAACAAGAGCTTTCCAGACACAGTAACGAAACTGCAGCTGTGAACTGGAACCAAAATACAAAAACAAAACATGGACGAATGTCCAACTTATCTAGTAGATGTCTGGGAGCAGGAACAAGCACAGAGAGGCTTCTGATAACATTGTTGACCGGCAAGCATCTAACAGAGAAGCCAGGTTATATAGCGACACCCAGATCTAATCAGAACAGGTGAACAGGGAAGATGATGTCACAAGTTCAATTCCACCAGTAGCCACCGGGGGAGCCCAGAATCCAAATTCACAACAGGTTTGGGGGTGACCGAAGTTTATGGGGTTGGTACAAGTTCCGTTTGTCGACTTAGTCCATCGGCATTACCGTTTTGTTTGCCGGGTCTGTAGTGGATGGTGAAGTCCAGAGGTTGTAGGGCCAAACTCGACCGCAGTAATCTGGCGTTGTCTCTGGAGACCCGATTAAGCCAGACTAGGGGATTATGGTCCATTAGGAGGGAAAACTGTCATCCATACAAATATGGTTGCAACTTTTTGAGTGCCCATACTACCGCCAGGCACTCCTTCTCGATGGCCGCATAGCTTACTTCATGGGGCAGTAGTTTCCGACTCAGGTAAGCTACCGGGTGTTCTTGGCCGTCCGGCCCGACTTGGCTCAGTACTGCCCCCAATCCAAACATAGAAGCGTCTTTGTGAACAAGGAAACGTTTAGTTGGATCGGGTGCGGCCAATACAGGGGTATTGGTGAGGGCGTCCTTTAGCTGACGGAAGGCTTCCTCACACTCTGGGGTCCAGGTTACCTGGCGGGGTTGGTTCTTACGGGTCAGATCAGTGAGGGGCTTGGCTACGCTGCTGTAATTGGGAACGAATTTCCTGTAATACCCCGCTGTCCCTAGAAACGCCATGACCTGGGTTTTAGTGCGTGGGGTGGGCTATTTGGCTATGGTCTCAATCTTGGCTGGTTCTGGTCGCTGTTTCCCACTTCCCACCCAATGCCCTAAATACTGAACCTCTGCTTTGCCCACGTGACACTTGTTTGGGTTCAGGGTGATTCCGGCCTTATGGATCCTGTCCAATACTGTCTCTAGGTGATTTAGATGCTCTTCTCATGTCGCGCTGTACATGGTGATGTCATCCAGGTAGGCACAAGCATAGTCCTGGAGACCATCCAGAAGCCAGTCAGCCAGCCTCTGGAAGGTCGCCGGGGCATTCTTCATCCCGAATGGCATAACTCGAAACTGGAATAAGCCTAACGGGGTGACAAATGCCGACTTGGGAATAGCGTCAGGACTAAGGGGAATCTGCCAGTAGCCTTTGCATAGATCGATGTTGGTCAAACTTTGCCCCCGCCAGCCGGTCTAACAACTCATCCACACGCGGCATGGGATACGCATCCATCACCGTTTTCTCATTGAGCTTATGATAGTCTACACAAAACCGTGTAGCCCCATCCTTCTTGGGCACTAACACTACGGGGGATGTGTTGTGAATTCCGTTCTTGGACTCCCTCCTGTGGTCATGAATAGTACTTCAGTGAGTTCGGTCCTTGGACTCCCTCTGGTGGCTTTGAGTGGTACTGCTGATCCTTGAGGTTGGCTTTCCCAGCTGCCCTCGTTTATCGCTAGGCTGGCTTCTCTATTTAACTCCACTCAGACCATTACCTCATGCCTGCTGTCAATGTATCAGTACTGGTTCAGATCTCTCTTGGATTTCTCTGGTGACCTGACTGTTCCAGCAGAAGCTAAGTCATTGCTAGCTCATTTATTGTTCATTGTGTTCTGAATATATTTCTTAGTACATGCTAAGTTCTGTCCAGCTTGCTTTCATGATATTTCCTTGCTAGCTGGAAGCTCTGGGGGCGCAGGGTGGCACCTCCACACCGTGAGTCGGTGTGGAGGGCTTTTTGCACACTCTGCGTGGTTTTTGTAGTTTTTTTGTGCTGACCGCATAGATCTCTTTACTATCCTCTGCCTATCTAGTGAAGACTGGCCTCCTTTGCTAATACCTGTTTCATTCCTGTGTTTGTGACTTTCCTCTTAACTCACCGTCAATATTTGTGGGGGCTGCCTTTTCCTTTGGGGAATTTCTCTGAGGCAAGGTAAGGCTTTATTTTCTATCTTTAGGGGTAGTTAGCTCTTAGGCTGTGAAGAGGCGTCTAGGGAGAGTTAGGTACGCTCCACGGCTATTTCTAGTGTTTGTGTGATAGGATTAGAGTTTGCGGTCAGCAGAGTTCCCACTCCCCAGAGCTCGTCCCGATTTCCAGTTCAACCATCAGGTCATTCTGGGTGCTCCTAACCACCAGGCCATCATAACAGTACAGCAGGCCCACAAAGTGTTAATGCATCTCAAAAGAGGGATAAGAGAAGTTCTGAGACCATTTTTTTTTCTCTGCAGTGTGTTTTGTCTTTCCTTTCCCCTTAACCTCTGGGTGGTTCAGGACTCAGGTGTACATATGGATATTCAAGGTCTGTCCTCTTGTGTCGATCAACTCACTGCAAGGGTACAAAGCATTCAAGATTATGTAGTTCAGAATCCGATGTTAGAGCCTAGAATTCCAATTCCTGATTTGTTTTCTGGGGATAGATCTACGTTTCTGAATTTCAAAAATAATTGTAGACTGTTTCTTGCTTTGAAACCCCGCTCCTCTGGTGACCCCATTCAGCAAGTAAAAATCATTATTTCTTTGTTACGTGGCGACCCTCAAGACTGGGCATTCTCCCTAGCGCCAGGAGATCCTGCACTGCTTAATGTAGATGCGTTTTTTCTGGTGCTTGGATTGCTTTATGACGAACCTAATTCTGTGGATCAGGCAGAGAAAATCTTGCTGGCTTTGTGTCAGGGTCAGGATGAAGCGGAGGTATATTGCCAGAAGTTTAGAAAGTGGTCTGTGCTTACTCAATGGAATGAGTGTGCCCTGGCAGCAATTTTCAGAAAGGGTCTTTCTGAAGCCCTTAAGGATGTTATGGTGGGGTTTCCCACGCCTGCTGGTCTGAATGAATCAATGTCCTTGGCCATTCAGATCGATCGGCGCTTGCGTGAGCGCAAAATTGTGCACCATTTGGCGGTTTCCTCTGAGCAGAGGCCTGAGCCTATGCAGTGTGACAGAACTTTGACCAGAGCTGAACGGCAAGAACACAGACGTCAGAATGGGCTGTGTTTTTACTGTGGTGACTCCACTCATGCTATCTCTGATTGTCCTAAGCGCACTAAGCGGTTCGCTAGGTCGGTCACCATTGGTACAGTACAGCCTAAATTTCTTTTGTCCGTTACTCTGATTTGCTCTTTGACGTCCTACTCTGTTATGGCATTTGTGGATTCGGGCGCTGCCCTGAATTTGATGGACTTGGAGTTTGCCAGGCGCTGTGGTTTTCTCTTGGAGCCCTTGCAGTATCCTATTCCATTAAGGGGAATTGATGCTACGCCTTTGGCCAAGAATAAACCTCAGTACTGGACTCAGTTGACCATGTGCATGGCTCCTGCGCACCAGGAGGATGTTTGCTTTTTGTTGTTGCATAATTTGCATGATGTGGTCGTGTTGGGTTTGCCATGGCTGCAGGTTCATAATCCAGTACTGGATTGGAAATCAATGTCTGTGTCTAGTTGGGGTTGCCAAGGGGTACATGGTGACGTTCCATTGTTGTCAATTTCTTCTTCCACCCCTGCTGAAGTCCCTGAGTTTCTGTCGGATTACCGGGATGTATTTGATGAGCCCAAATCCAGTGCCCTACCTCCTCATAGGGATTGTGATTGTGCTATCAATTTGATTCCTGGTAGTAAGTTTCCTAAGGGCCGATTTTTCAATTTATCTGTGCCAGAACACGCCGCTATGCGAAGCTATATAAAGGAGTCCTTGGAGAAAGGGCATATTCGCCCGTCATCATCACCGTTGGGAGCAGGGTTCTTTTTTGTGGCCAAGAAGGATGGTTCTCTGAGACCCTTTATAGATTACCGCCTTCTCAATAAAATCACGGTCAAATTTCAGTACCCTTTGCCTCTACTGTCTGATTTGTTCGCTCGGATTAAGGGGGCTAGTTGGTTCACCAAGATAGATCTTCGAGGGGCGTATAACCTTGTGCGTATTAAACAGGGCGATGAATGGAAAACAGCATTTAATATGCCAGAGGGCCATTTTGAGTACCTGGTGATGCCATTCGGACTTTCTAATGCTCCATCTGTGTTTCAATCCTTTATGCATGACATCTTCCGAAGGTATCTGGATAGATTCATGATTGTATATCTGGATGATATTTTGGTCTTTTCAGATGATTGGGAGTCTCATGTGAAGCAGGTCAGAATGGTATTCCAGGTCCTTCGTGCTAATTCCTTGCTTGTGAAGGGGTCTAAATGTCTCTTCGGAATCCAGAAGGTTTCCTTTTTGGGCTTCATTTTTTCCCTGTTAAAGTTCAGGCCATTTATGATTGGACTCAGCCTACATCTGTGAAGAGCCTTCAGAAATTCCTGGGATTTGCTAATTTTTACCGTCGCTTCATCGCTAATTTTTCTAGTGTTGTTAAACCGTTGACTGATTTGACCAAGAAAGGTGCTGATGTCGTGAATTGGTCCTCTACGGCCGTTGAGGCTTTTCAGGAGTTGAAACGTCGTTTCTCTTCGGCCCCTGTGTTGTGTCAGCCAGATGTTTCGCTCCCTTTTCAAGTTGAGGTTGATGCTTCTGAGATTGGAGCAGGGGCTGTTTTGTCTCAAAGAAGTTCCGATGGCTCTGTGATGAAGCCATGTGCCTTCTTTTCTAGAAAATTTTCACCTGCTGAGCGTAATTATGATGTTGGCAATCGGGAATTGTTGGCTATGAAGTGGGCATTCGAGGAGTGGCGTCATTGGCTTGAGGGAGCCAAACATCGCGTGGTGGTCTTAACGGATCACAAGAATCTGACTTATCTCGAGTCTGCCAAGCGGTTAAATCCTAGACAGGCTCGATGGTCGCTGTTTTTCTCCCGTTTCGATTTTGTGGTTTCATACCTTCCGGGTTTTAAGAATGTGAAGGCTGATGCCCTTTCAAGGAGTTTTGTGCCTGATTCTCCGGGAATCCCTGAGCCGGCTGGTATTCTCAAGTAGGGGGTGATTCTGTCTGCCATCTCCCCTGATTTGTGGCGGGTGCTGCAGGAGTTTCAGGCTGATAGACCTGACCGTTGTCCAGCGGAGAAATTGTTTGTCCCTGATAGATGGACTAGCAGAGTTATCTCTGAGGTTCATTGTTCGGTGTTGGCTGGTCATCCTGGGATTTTTGGTACCAGAGATTTGGTGGCTAGATCCTTTTGGTGGCCTTCCTTGTCACGGGATGTGCGTTCTTTCGTTCAGTCCTGTGGGACTTGTGCTCGGGCTAAGCCCTGTTGTTCTCGTGCCGGTGGGTTGCTTTTGCCCTTGCTGGTCCCGAAAAGGCCCTGGATGCATGTTTCCATGGATTTTATTTCAGATCTTCCTGTCTTTCAAAGGATGTCTGTCATCTGGGTGGTTTGTGATCGCTTCTCTAAGATGGTCCATTTGGTACCCTTGCCTAAATTGCCTTCCTCCTCTGATTTGGTTCCATTATTTTTCCAGCATGTGGTTCGTTTGCATGGCATTCCGGAGAACATTGTGTCGGACAGAGGTTCCCAGTTTGTTTCGAGGTTTCGGCGGTCCTTTTGTGCTAAGATGGGCATTGATTTGTCTTTTTCTTCGGCTTTCGATCCTCAGACAAATGGCCAAACCGAACTAACCAATCAGACCTTGGAAACCTATCTGAGATGCTTTGTTTCTGCTGATCAGGATGATTGGGTGACCTTCTTGCCATTGGCTGAGTTTGCCCTGAATAATCGGGCCAGTTCGGCTACTTTGGTTTCGCCTTTTTTTTGCAATTCTGGTTTTCATCCTCGTTTTTCTTCGGGGCAGGTTGAGCCTTCGGACTGTCCTGGCGTGGATTCTGTGGTGGACAGGTTGCAGCAAATTTGGACTCACGTAGTGGACAATTTGACATTGTCCCAGGAGAAAGCTCAACGTTTCGCTAACCGCCGTCACTGTGTTGGTCCCCGACTTCGTGTTGGGGATTTGGTTTGGTTGTCATCTCGTTATGTTCCTATGAAGGTTTCTTCTCCTAAGTTTAAGCCTCGTTTCATTGGTCCTTATAAGATTTCTGAAATTCTCAACCCTGTGTCGTTTCGTTTGGCCCTTCCAGCTTCTTTTGCCATCCATAATGTGTTCCATAAGTCGTTGTTGCGGAGATATGTGGCGCCTATGGTTCCCTCCGTTGACCCTCCTGCTCCGGTGTTGGTCGAGGGGGAGTTGGAGTATGTGGTAGAGAAGATTTTGGAAACTTCAGTACCTGGTCAGGAGGATAATTCCTGGTTTGTTGCCTCCGATGTCCATGCTGCCGATCTGGTTCGTGCCTTTCATTTGGCTCGTCCTGATCGGCCTGGGGGCCCTGGTGAGGGTTCGGTGACCCATCCTCAAGGGGGGGGTACTGTTGTGAATTCTGTTCTTGGACTCCCTCCTGTGGTCATGAATGGTACTTCAGTGAGTTCGGTCCTTGGACTCCCTCTGGTGGCTTTGAATGGTACTGCTGATCCTTGAGGTTGGCTTTCCCAGCTGCCCTCGTTTATCGCTAGGCTGGCTTCTCTATTTAACTCCACTCAGATCGCTACCTCATGCCTGCTGTCAATGTATCAGTACTGGTTCAGATCTCTCTTGGATTTCTCTGGTGACCTGACTGTTCCAGCAGAAGCTAAGTCATTGCTAGCTCATTTATTGTTCATTGTGTTCTGAATATATTTCTTAGTACATGCTAAGTTCTGTCCAGCTTGCTTTCATGATATTTCCTTGCTAGCTGGAAGCTCTGGGGGCGCAGGGTGGCACCTCCACACCGTGAGTCGGTGTGGAGGGCTTTTTGCACACTCTGCGTGGTTTTTGTAGTTTTTTTGTGCTGACCGCATAGATCTCTTTACTATCCTCTGCCTATCTAGTGAAGACTGGCCTCCTTTGCTAATACCTGTTTCATTCCTGTGTTTGTGACTTTCCTCTTAACTCACCGTCAATATTTGTGGGGGCTGCCTTTTCCTTTGGGGAATTTCTCTGAGGCAAGGTAAGGCTTTATTTTCTATCTTTAGGGGTAGTTAGCTCTTAGGCTGTGAAGAGGCGTCTAGGGAGAGTTAGGTACGCTCCACGGCTATTTCTAGTGTTTGTGTGATAGGATTAGAGTTTGCGGTCAGCAGAGTTCCCACTCCCCAGAGCTCGTCCCGATTTCCAGTTTAACCATCAGGTCATTCTGGGTGCTCCTAACCACCAGGCCATCATAACAGTACAGCAGGCCCGCAAAGTGTTAATGCATCTCAAAAGAGGGATAAGAGAAGTTCTGAGACCATTTTTTTTTCTCTGCAGTGTGTTTTGTCTTTCCTTTCCCCTTAACCTCTGGGTGGTTCAGGACTCAGGTGTACATATGGATATTCAAGGTCTGTCCTCTTGTGTCGATCAACTCACTGCAAGGGTACAAAGCATTCAAGATTATGTAGTTCAGAATCCGATGTTAGAGCCTAGAATTCCAATTCCTGATTTGTTTTCTGGGGATAGATCTAAGTTTCTGAATTTCAAAAATAATTGTAGACTGTTTCTTGCTTTGAAACCCCGCTCCTCTGGTGACCCCATTCAGCAAGTAAAAATCATTATTTCTTTGTTACGTGGCGACCCTCAAGACTGGGCATTCTCCCTAGCGCCAGGAGATCCTGCACTGCTTAATGTAGATGCGTTTTTTCTGGTGCTTGGATTGCTTTATGACGAACCTAATTCTGTGGATCAGGCAGAGAAAATCTTGCTGGCTTTGTGTCAGGGTCAGGATGAAGCGGAGGTATATTGCCAGAAGTTTAGAAAGTGGTCTGTGCTTACTCAATGGAATGAGTGTGCCCTGGCAGCAATTTTCAGAAAGGGTCTTTCTGAAGCCCTTAAGGATGTTATGGTGGGGTTTCCCACGCCTGCTGGTCTGAATGAATCAATGTCCTTGGCCATTCAGATCGATCGGCGCTTGCGTGAGTGCAAAATTGTGCACCATTTGGCGGTTTCCTCTGAGCAGAGGCCTGAGCCTATGCAGTGTGACAGAACTTTGACCAGAGCTGAACGGCAAGAACACAGACGTCAGAATGGGCTGTGTTTTTACTGTGGTGACTCCACTCATGCTATCTCTGATTGTCCTAAGCGCACTAAGCGGTTCGCTAGGTCGGTCACCATTGGTACAGTACAGCCTAAATTTCTTTTGTCCGTTACTCTGATTTGCTCTTTGACGTCCTACTCTGTTATGGCATTTGTGGATTCGGGCGCTGCCCTGAATTTGATGGACTTGGAGTTTGCCAGGCGCTGTGGTTTTCTCTTGGAGCCCTTGCAGTATCCTATTCCATTAAGGGGAATTGATGCTACGCCTTTGGCCAAGAATAAACCTCAGTACTGGACTCAGTTGACCATGTGCATGGCTCCTGCGCACCAGGAGGATGTTTGCTTTTTGTTGTTGCATAATTTGCATGATGTGGTCGTGTTGGGTTTGCCATGGCTGCAGGTTCATAATCCAGTACTGGATTGGAAATCAATGTCTGTGTCTAGTTGGGGTTGCCAAGGGGTACATGGTGACGTTCCGTTGTTGTCAATTTCTTCTTCCACCCCTGCTGAAGTCCCTGAGTTTCTGTCGGATTACCGGGATGTATTTGATGAGCCCAAATCCAGTGCCCTACCTCCTCATAGGGATTGTGATTGTGCTATCAATTTGATTCCTGGTAGTAAGTTTCCTAAGGGCCGACTTTTCAATTTATCTGTGCCAGAACACGCCGCTATGCGAAGCTATATAAAGGAGTCCTTGGAGAAAGGGCATATTCGCCCGTCATCATCACCGTTGGGAGCAGGGTTCTTTTTTGTGGCCAAGAAGGATGGTTCTCTGAGACCCTTTATAGATTACCGCCTTCTCAATAAAATCACGGTCAAATTTCATTACCCTTTGCCTCTACTGTCTGATTTGTTCGCTCGGATTAAGGGGGCTAGTTGGTTCACCAAGATAGATCTTCGAGGGGCGTATAACCTTGTGCGTATTAAACAGGGCGATGAATGGAAAACAGCATTTAATACGCCAGAGGGCCATTTTGAGTACCTGGTGATGCCATTCGGACTTTCTAATGCTCCATCTGTGTTTCAGTCCTTTATGCATGACATCTTCCGAAGGTATCTGGATAGATTCATGATTGTATATCTGGATGATATTTTGGTCTTTTCAGATGATTGGGAGTCTCATGTGAAGCAGGTCAGAATGGTATTCCAGGTCCTTCGTGCTAATTCCTTGCTTGTGAAGGGGTCTAAATGTCTCTTCGGAATCCAGAAGTTTTCCTTTTTGGGCTTCATTTTTTCCCCTTCTACTATCGAGATGGATCCTGTTAAAGCTCAGGCCATTTATGATTGGACTCAGCCTACATCTGTGAAGAGCCTTCAGAAATTCCTGGGTTTTGCTAATTTTTACCGTCGCTTCATCGCTAATTTTTCTAGTGTTGTTAAACCGTTGACTGATTTGACCAAGAAAGGTGCTGATGTCGTGAATTGGTCCTCTACGGCCGTTGAGGCTTTTCAGGAGTTGAAACGTCGTTTCTCTTCGGCCCCTGTGTTGTGTCAGCCAGATGTTTCGCTCCCTTTTCAAGTTGAGGTTGATGCTTCTGAGATTGGAGCAGGGGCTGTTTTGTCTCAAAGAAGTTCCGATGGCTCTGTGATGAAGCCATGTGCCTTCTTTTCTAGAAAATTTTCACCTGCTGAGCGTAATTATGATGTTGGCAATCGGGAATTGTTGGCTATGAAGTGGGCATTCGAGGAGTGGCGTCATTGGCTTGAGGGAGCCAAACATCGCGTGGTGGTCTTAACGGATCACAAGAATCTGACTTATCTCAAGTCTGCCAAGCGGTTAAATCCTAGACAGGCTCGATGGTCGCTGTTTTTCTCCCGTTTCGATTTTGTGGTTTCATACCTTCCGGGTTCTAAGAATGTGAAGGCTGATGCCCTTTCAAGGAGTTTTGTGCCTGATTCTCCGGGAATCCCTGAGCCGGCTGGTATTCTCAAGTAGGGGGTGATTCTGTCTGCCATCTCCCCTGATTTGTGGCGGGTGCTGCAGGAGTTTCAGGCTGATAGACCTGACCGTTGTCCAGCGGAGAAATTGTTTGTCCCTGATAGATGGACTAGCAGAGTTATCTCTGAGGTTCATTGTTCGGTGTTGGCTGGTCATCCTGGGATTTTTGGTACCAGAGATTTGGTGGCTAGATCCTTTTGGTGGCCTTCCTTGTCACGGGATGTGCGTTCTTTCGTTCAGTCCTGTGGGACTTGTGCTCGGGCTAAGCCCTGTTGTTCTCGTGCCGGTGGGTTGCTTTTGCCCTTGCTGGTCCCGAAAAGGCCCTGGATGCATGTTTCCATGGATTTTATTTCAGATCTTCCTGTCTCTCAAAGGATGTCTGTCATCTGGGTGGTTTGTGATCGCTTCTCTAAGATGGTCCATTTGGTACCCTTGCCAAAATTGCCTTCCTCCTCTGATTTGGTTCCATTATTTTTCCAGCATGTGGTTCGTTTGCATGGCATTCCGGAGAACATTGTGTCGGACAGAGGTTCCCAGTTTGTTTCGAGGTTTCGGCGGTCCTTTTGTGCTAAGATGGGCATTGATTTGTCTTTTTCTTCGGCTTTCGATCCTCAGACAAATGGCCAAACCGAACGAACCAATCAGACCTTGGAAACCTATCTGAGATGCTTTGTTTCTGCTGATCAGGATGATTGGGTGACCTTCTTGCCATTGGCTGAGTTTGCCCTGAATAATCGGGCCAGTTCGGCTACTTTGGTTTCGCCTTTTTTTTGCAATTCTGGTTTTCATCCTCGTTTTTCTTCGGGGCAGGTTGAGCCTTCGGACTGTCCTGGCGTGGATTCTGTGGTGGACAGGTTGCAGCAAATTTGGACTCACGTAGTGGACAATTTGACATTGTCCCAGGAGAAAGCTCAACGTTTCGCTAACCGCCGTCGCTGTGTTGGTCCCCGACTTCGTGTTGGGGATTTGGTTTGGTTGTCATCTCGTTATGTTCCTATGAAGGTTTCTTCTCCTAAGTTTAAGCCTCGTTTCATTGGTCCTTCTTTTGCCATCCATAATGTGTTCCATAAGTCGTTGTTGCGGAGATATGTGGCGCCTATGGTTCCCTCCGTTGACCCTCCTGCTCCGGTGTTGGTCGAGGGGGAGTTGGAGTATGTGGTAGAGAAGATTTTGGAAACTTCAGTACCTGGTCAAGTGGAAGGGCTATGGTCAGGAGGATAATTCCTGGTTTGTTGCCTCCGATGTCCATGCTGCCGATCTGGTTCGTGCCTTTCATTTGGCTCGTCCTGATCGGCCTGGGGGCCCTGGTGAGGGTTCGGTGACCCCTCCTCAAGGGGGGGGTACTGTTGTGAATTCCGTTCTTGGACTCCCTCCTGTGATCATGAATGGTACTTCAGTGAGTTCGGTCCTTGGACTCCCTCTGGTGGCTTTGAATGGTACTGCTGATCCTTGAGGTTGGCTTTCCCAGCTGCCCTCGTTTATCGCTAGGCTGGCTTCTCTATTTAACTCCACTCAGATCGCTACCTCATGCCTGCTGTCAATGTATCAGTACTGGTTCAGATCTCTCTTGGATTTCTCTGGTGACCTGACTGTTCCAGCAGAAGCTAAGTCATTGCTAGCTCATTTATTGTTCATTGTGTTCTGAATATATTTCTTAGTACATGCTAAGTTCTGTCCAGCTTGCTTTCATGATATTTCCTTGCTAGCTGGAAGCTCTGGGGGCGCAGGGTGGCACCTCCACACCGTGAGTCGGTGTGGAGGGCTTTTTGCACACTCTGCGTGGTTTTTGTAGTTTTTTTGTGCTGACCGCATAGATCTCTTTACTATCCTCTGCCTATCTAGTGAAGACTGGCCTCCTTTGCTAATACCTGTTTCATTCCTGTGTTTGTGACTTTCCTCTTAACTCACCGTCAATATTTGTGGGGGCTGCCTTTTCCTTTGGGGAATTTCTCTGAGGCAAGGTAAGGCTTTATTTTCTATCTTTAGGGGTAGTTAGCTCTTAGGCTGTGAAGAGGCGTCTAGGGAGAGTTAGGTACGCTCCACGGCTATTTCTAGTGTTTGTGTGATAGGATTAGAGTTTGCGGTCAGCAGAGTTCCCACTCCCCAGAGCTCGTCCCGATTTCCAGTTTAACCATCAGGTCATTCTGGGTGCTCCTAACCACCAGGCCATCATAACAGGGATGCCCAGGGACTATCTGACTCTTCAATGACCCCTAAACGCAACATCTCTTGTATCTGTTGTCGCATCCCTTCTCGTACAGACTCAGGGAGGCGTAAGGGGGGTTGTCGCAGAGGGGTCTGATCCTGGGTCTCAACCTTGTGTTGTGCCAGGCGAGTGTACCCTGGTCTCCACGAAAACATCCTCTGTTGCTGCCTCAACAACGCCTCCGCCTGCTGTCTCTCCCGGGGACCTAGGTCTTCACCCAAGTGTACATGGTCCCATGTTTTGGACTGAGTCCTTTCCCCTAAGACATCAGGCAAGGGAAGTCCGGCTAAATCCTCTGCTTCAGGTGCACAGATGGCCGCTACCTCTTCAGGGCGCTTCAGCATATTCACGTGGAACATGCGGATAACCCTGGGGTCGTCACAATCGGCAACATTATAGGTGGTGTCGGCGATTTTCCCCACTACCTGGTAGGGCCCCTGCCATGCAGCTTGGAACTTGTTCTGCCTAGTGGGCTCTAACACCAGGACCTTCTGTCCTATTTCCAAGGTGCGTTCTCTGGCCCTCCAATCGTACCATACGCGCTGGTGCCGCTGGGTCACCTGCATGTTCCCACGTACAGCCCCTGTAGGCGGTCCCGGAATTCCAGCACATAAGGTACAATAGGTACCCCTTCTATGATGCCCTCCCCTTCCCAGTGTTCTAGCACTAAGTCTAGGGGTCCCCTTACCCGCCTCCCATGTACCAGTTCGAACGGGGAGAACCCCATGGATTCTTGGGGCACCTCCCGATAGGCAAACAGGAGGTGTGGCAAGAATTTCTCCCAGTCCCTGTAGGTCCTGGTAAAAGTCCCAATGAGTTGTTTTAACTTCCCATTAAAGCGTTCACACAACCCATTGGTTTGTGGGTGGTACGGGGCACTTCTAATGGACTTTACGCCGCACAGCTTCCACAGTTGGTTGGTCACCTCTGCTGTAAACTGGGTACCCTGGTCCGAGATAATCTCCCGGGGAAATCCAACCCGTGAGAAAACCTGGAGCAGGGCAGCCGCCACCGTCTCTGCCAGTATGTTAGGTAGCACAACTGCCTCTGGATACCGTGTGGCATAATCTACCACTGTCAATATATACCTTTTCCCTGACAGACTGGGTTTGGCTAACGGCCCTATCAGATCGACCGCTACTCGGCTAAATGGTTAATCCACAATGGGGAGGGGGCGTAATTTGGCCTTGCATCGATCTCCCCTCTTGCCAATGCACTAGCAACTGTCACAGGTCTGGCAGTACTGACGAACATCATAGGTTACCCCCGGCCAAAGAAGTTTTGTGTCAGACGATGCCTGGTGCGACTGACGCCGAAGTGCCCGGCCAAGGGTATGTCATGATAGATTCGCAGTAACTCCTGCCTATACTTCTTGGGAACTACCAGCTGTCGTTTTATAGTGGGGCTCATCCCTGTGTGGTGCTGCTCTGTGATCTGGTAGAGGAGTCCCTGCTTCCATACAAACTGTTCCCCTTCCAGTACCCCTCTCCCCTCCTGTGCCTTCCCACGATATCCCTCCAATGAAGGATCCTCAAATAACTCCCTCTTACATTCAGCTGGGGTGGCCCAAGAAATACAGTGGGGCAAAAAAGTATTTAGTCAGTCAGCAATAGTGCAAGTTCCACCACTTAAAAAGATGAGAGGCGTCTGTAATTTACATCATAGGTAGACCTCAACTATGGGAGACAAACTGAGAACAAAAAATCCAGAAAATTACATTGTCTGTTTTTTTATCATTTTATTTGCATTTTATGGTGGAAAATAAGTATTTGGTCAGAAACAAACAATCAAGATTTCTGGCTCTCCCAGACCTGTAACTTCTTCTTTAAGAGTCTCCTCTTTCCTCCACTCATTACCTGTAGTAATGGCACCTGTTTAAACTTGTTATCAGTATAAAAAGACACCTGTGCACACCCTCAAACAGTCTGACTCCAAACTCCACTATGGTGAAGACCAAAGAGCTGTCAAAGGACACCAGAAACAAAATTGTAGCCCTGCACCAGGCTGGTAAGACTGAATCTGCAATAGCCAACCAGCTTGGTGTGAAGAAATCAACAGTGGGAGCAATAATTAGAAAATGGAAGACATACAAGACCACTGATAATCTCCCTCGATCTGGGGCTCCATGCAAAATCCCACCCCATGGGGTCAGAATGATCACAAGAACGGTGAGCAAAAATCCCAGAACCACGCGGGGGGACCTAGTGAATGAACTGCAGAGAGCTGGGACCAATGTAACAAGGCCTACCATAAGTAACACACTACGCCACCATGGACTCAGATCCTGCAGTGCCAGACGTGTCCCACTGCTTAAGCCAGTACATGTCCGGGCCCGTCTGAAGTTTGCTAGAGAGCATTTGGATGATCCAGAGGAGTTTTGGGAGAATGTCCTATGGTCTGATGAAACCAAACTGGAACTGTTTGGTAGAAACACAACTTGTCGTGTTTGGAGGAAAAAGAATACTGAGTTGCATCCATCAAACACCATACCTACTGTAAAGCATGGTGGTGGAAACATCATGCTTTGGGGCTGTTTCTCTGCAAAGGGGCCAGTGTCATGATCTCTGCAGGCAGAGATCATAGCAAGCCTATAGAGGGACAAGCTCTCGGAAGATGGAACTATACTGACCATGAACTAAGCCTGCCGCGCAACTAGAAATAGCCAGGTAGCATTTCCTATTTATCGCTAGATGCCCAGCTCTGGCCTAAGACCTAAATAGCTAGCAGAGGGAAATATAAGACCTGGCTCACCTCTAGAGAAATATTCCAAAGAAGACAGTAGCCCCCCACATATAATGACGGTGAGTTCAGATGAAACAACAAACGCAGCAGGAAAATAGTCTTAGCAAATTTGAGGTCCGCTTACTAGATAGCAGAAGACAGATAGTATACTTTCATGGTCAGCAGAAAAACACTAACAAAACACCATCCAGAGATTACCTTAAACTCTGGCATTAACTCATAACGCCAGAGTAGCAATCCCTGATCAACGAGAGCTTTCCAGACACAGTAACAAAACTTCAGCTGTGAACTGGAACAAATAGGCAAAACAAAACATGGACAAAAGTCCAACTTATCTAGTAGTTGTCTAGAAGCAGGAACAAGCACTGAGAGGCATCAGATAACATTGTTGACCGGCAAGAAACCACCAGAGAAATGAGCTTAAATAGCGACACCCACTACTGATGGAACCAGGTGAAACAGGAAAGAGGATGACAAGTCCAATTCCACAAGCGGCCACCGGGGGAGCCCAGAATCCAAATTCACAACAGTACCCCCCCCTCAAGGAGGGGGCACCGAACCCTCACCAGATCCACCAGGGCGACCAGGATGAGCCCTATGGAAGGCACGAACAAGATCAGAAGCATGAACATCAGATGCATTGACCCAAGAATTATCCTCCTGGCCGTAACCCTTCCAGTTGACCAGATACTGGAGTTTCCGTCTGGAAACACGAGAGTCCAAAATTTTCTCCACAACGTACTCCAACTCACCCTCAACCAACACCGGAGCAGGAGGCTCAACTGAAGGTACAACAGGTACCTCATACCTGCGCAATAACGACCGATGAAAAACGTTATGAATGGAAAAGGACGCAGGGAGGTCCAAACGGAAAGAAACAGGATTAAGAATCTCCAATATTCTATAAGGGCCGATGAACCGAGGTTTAAACTTAGGAGAAGAGACCCTCATAGGGACAAAACGAGAAGACAACCACACCAAATCTCCAACACAAAGCCGAGAACCAACACGACGATGACGGTTGGCAAAACGCTGAGTCTTCTCCTGGGACAACTTCAAATTGTCCATAACCTGCCCCCAGATGTGATGCAATCTCTCCACCACCGCATCCACTCCAGGACAATCCGAGGATTCCACCTGACCGGAGGAAAATCGAGGGTGAAACCCCGAATTACAGAAAAACGGGGACACCAAGGTGGAAGAACTGGCCCGATTATTGAGGGCGAACTCTGCCAATGGCAAAAAAGCAACCCAATCATCCTGGTCAGCAGAGACAAAACACCTCAGATATGTCTCAAGGGTCTGATTAGTCCGCTCGGTCTGGCCATTAGTCTGAGGGTGAAAAGCAGATGAAAAAGACAAATCTATGCCCATCCTAGCACAGAATGCCCGCCAAAATCTAGACACAAATTGGGTACCTCTGTCAGAAACAATATTCTCAGGAATACCGTGCAATCGGACAACATTCTGAAAAAACAGAGGAACCAACTCAGAAGAAGAAGGCAACTTGGGCAGAGGAACCAAATGGACCATTTTAGAGAAACGGTCACAGACCACCCAGATGACAGACATCTTCTGGGAAACAGGCAGATCTGAAATAAAATCCATCGAGATGTGTGTCCAAGGCCTCTTAGGAATAGGCAAGGGCAACAGCAGTCCGCTAGCCCGAGAACTACAAGACTTGGCCCGAGCACAAACGTCACATGACTGCACAAAGACTCGCACATCTCGTGACAGGGAAGGCCACCAGAAGGATCTTGCCACCAAATCCCTGGTACCAAAAATTCCGGGATGACCTGCCAATGCAGAAGAATGTACCTCAGAGATGACTCTGCTGGTCCAATCATCCGGAACAAACAGTCTATCAGGCGGACAACGATCCGGTCTATCCGCCTGAAACTCTTGCAAGGACCGCCGCAGATCAGGAGAAACGGCCGACAAAATTACTCCCTCCCTAAGGATACCTGTGGGTTCAGAATTACCAGGAGAGTCCGGGTCAAAACTCCTAGAAAGGGCATCTGCCTTAACATTCTTAGAACCCGGTAGGTATGACACCACAAAATTAAAGCGAGAAAAAAATAAAGACCAGCGCACCTGTCTAGGATTCAGGCGTCTGGCAGTCTCAAGATAAATCAAATTTTTGTGGTCAGTCAATACCACCACCTGATGCCTAGCCCCCTCGAGCCAATGGCGCCACTCCTCAAACGCCCACTTCATGGCCAAAAGCTCCCGATTCCCAACATCATAATTCCGCTCTGCGGGCGAAAATTTGCGAGAAAAGAAGGCACAAGGCCTAATGACGGAGCAGTCGGAACCTTTCTGCGACAACACTGCCCCAGCTCCGATCTCCGAAGCGTCAACCTCAACCTGAAAAGGCAGATTCACATCAGGCTGACGCAACACAGGGGCAGAGGCAAAACGGCGCTTAAGCTCCTGAAAGGCCTCTACAGCATGAGGGGACCAATTAGCAACATCAGCGCCTTGTCTGGTCAAATCAGTCAGTGGTTTAACGACATCCGAAAAACCAGCAATAAATCGGCGGTAAAAGTTGGCAAAGCCCAAAAATCTCTGAAGACCCTTAAGAGAGGAGGGCTGAGTCCAGTCACAAATAGCTTGCACCTTGACGGGATCCATCTCAATGGAAGAGGGAGAAAAAATATACCCCAAAAAGGAAATTTTCTGGACCCCAAAAACGCACTTAGACCCCTTCACACATAAAGAATTAGACCGCAGAACCTGAAAAACTCTCCTGACCTGCTGGACATGAGAGTCCCAGTCATCAGAAAAAATCAGAATATCATCCAGATATATTATCATAAATTTATCCAGAAAATCGCGGAAAATATCATGCATAAAAGACTGGAAAACTGAAGGGGCATTAGAAAGACCAAAAGGCATGACCAAATACTCAAAGTGGCCCTCGGGCGTATTAAATGCGGTCTTCCACTCATCCCCCTGCCTGATCCGCACCAAATTATACGCCCCACGAAGATCAATTTTAGAGAACCACTTAGCACCCTCTATACGAGCAAACAAATCAGTAAGCAATGGCAATGGGTATTGATACTTAACAGTGATCTTATTCAGAAGCCGATAATCAATACATGGTCTCAAAGAGCCGTCTTTTTTTGAGACAAAGAAAAACCCAGCTCCCAAGGGAGAAGAAGATGGACGAATATGTCCCTTTTCCAAAGACTCCTTTATATATTCCCGCATAGCAGCATGTTCCGGCACAGACAAATTAAACAAACGACCCTTTGGATATTTACAACCCGGTATCAAATCTATGGCACAATCGCACTCACGGTGCGGAGGTAACGACCCAAGCTTGGGTTCGTCAAAGACGTCTTGATAATCAGAGAGGAACTCAGGGACTTCAGAGGGAATGGACGACGAAATAGAAACCAAAGGTACGTCCCCATGAATACCCTTACATCCCCAGCTCAACACAGACATTGCTCTCCAGTCCAAGACTGGGTTGTGAGACTGCAACCATGGCAATCCCAGTACCAAATCGTCATGTAAATTATACAGCACCAGGAAACGAATAATCTCCTGGTGATCCGGATTGATACGCATGGTTACTTGTGTCCAGTATTGTGGTTTATTATTAGCCAATGGGGTGGAGTCAATCCCCTTCAGAGGAATAAGAGTCTCCAAAGGCTCTAAATCAAAACCACAACGATTGGCAAAGGACCAATCCATAAGACTCAGAGCGGCGCCAGAGTCAACATAGGCGTCCGTGGCAATGGATGACAAAGAGCAAATCAGGGTTACAGACAAAATAAACTTAGACTGAATGGTGCCAATGGAAACAGACTTATCAAGCTTCTTTGTACGCCTAGAGCATGCTGATATAACATGAGTAGAATCCCCACAATAGAAACACAATCCATTCTTCCGTCTAAAATTCTGTCGCTCGCTCCTGGACAGAATTCTATCACACTGCATACTTTCTGGCGTCTTTTCCATAGACACCGCCAGATGGTGCACCGGTTTGCGCTCCCGCAGACGCCTATCAATCTGAATAGCCATTGTCATGGACTCATTCAGACCTGCAGGCAAAGGGAACCCCACCATAACATCCTTAACGGCATCAGAGAGACCTTCTCTGAAAGTTGCCGCCAAGGCGCACTCATTCCACTGAGTAAGCACAGACCATTTACGGAATTTTTGGCAGAAAACTTCAGCTTCGTCTTGCCCCTGAGATAGTGCCATCAAAGTTTTTTCTGCCTGAAGTTCCAAATGAGGTTCCTCATAAAGCAAGCCCAAGGCCAGAAAAAACGCATCCACATCGCGTAACGCAGGATCCCCTGCTGGCAATGAGAAGGCCCAATCTTGAGGGTCACCCCTGAGCAAGGAAATCACAATCCTAACCTGCTGAGCAGGGTCTCCAGCTGAACGAGACTTCAGGGACAAATAAAGCTTACAATTATTTCGGAAATTCTGGAAGCTAGCTCTATTCCCTGTGAAGAACTCCGGCAAAGGAATTCTCGGTTCAGATACCGGAGCATGTACCACAAAATCTTGTAAATTTTGTACTTTCGTGATGAGATTATTCAAACCCGCAGTTACACTCTGGAGATCCATTATTGTCAGGTGCACACAGAGCATACAGAGATTAGGAGGAGAGAGAGAAAAAAGACTGCAGCAAGGCAGACTGGAGGAAAAAAAAAAAAAAAAAAAAAAAAATTCCAGCAGACTTCTTATAACTCTCCTTTCTCAACCTGGGTCTTTAACACTTTATTGGCCGGTCAAACTGTCATGATCTCTGCAGGCAGAGATCATAGCAAGCCTATAGAGGGACAAGCTCTCGGAAGATGGAACTATACTGACCATGAACTAAGCCTGCCGCGCAACTAGAAATAGCCAGGTAGCATTTCCTATTTATCGCTAGATGCCCAGCTCTGGCCTAAGACCTAAATAGCTAGCAGAGGGAAATATAAGACCTGGCTCACCTCTAGAGAAATATTCCAAAGAAGACAGTAGCCCCCCACATATAATGACGGTGAGTTCAGATGAAACAACAAACGCAGCAGGAAAATAGTCTTAGCAAATTTGAGGTCCGCTTACTAGATAGCAGAAGACAGATAGTATACTTTCATGGTCAGCAGAAAAACACTAACAAAACACCATCCAGAGATTACCTTAAACTCTGGCATTAACTCATAACGCCAGAGTAGCAATCCCTGATCAACGAGAGCTTTCCAGACACAGTAACAAAACTTCAGCTGTGAACTGGAACAAATAGGCAAAACAAAACATGGACAAAAGTCCAACTTATCTAGTAGTTGTCTAGAAGCAGGAACAAGCACTGAGAGGCATCAGATAACATTGTTGACCGGCAAGAAACCACCAGAGAAATGAGCTTAAATAGCGACACCCACTACTGATGGAACCAGGTGAAACAGGAAAGAGGATGACAAGTCCAATTCCACAAGCGGCCACCGGGGGAGCCCAGAATCCAAATTCACAACAGGCCAGGACGACTGATCCGGGTACATGAAAGAATGAATGGGGCCATGTTTTGTGAGATTTTGAGTGCAAACCTCCTTCCATCAGCAAGGGCATTGAAGTTGAAACGTGGCTGGGTCTTTCAACATGACAATGATCCAAAGCACACCGCCAGGGCAACGAAGGAGTGGCTTCGTAAGAAGCATTTCAAGGTCCTGGAGTGGCCTAGCCAGTCTCCAGATCTCAACCCTATAGAAAACCTTTGGAGGGAGTTGAAAGTCTGTGTTGCCAAGCGAAAAGCCAAAAACATCACTGCTCTAGAGGAGATCTGCATGGCGGAATGGGCCAAAATACCAACAACAGTGTGTGGCAACCTTGTGAAGACTTACAGAAAACGTTTGACCTCTGTCATTGCCAACAAAGGATAGATTACAAAGTATTGAGATGAAATTTTGTTTCTGACCAAATACTTATTTTCCACCATAAAATGCAAATAAAATGATAAAAAAACAGACAATGTGATATTCTGGATTTTTTTTTCTCAGTTAGTCTCCCATAGTTGAGGTCTACCTATGATGTAAATTACAGACGCCTCTCATCTTTTTAAGTGGTGGAACTTGCACTTTTGCTGACTGACCAAATACTTTTTTGCCCCACTGTATGTCTGGCTATGGGAATACATGTAGGGCTGGGATGTCTTACCTGGGCCTCCTCTGAGTGTGATTCCGCCTCCACAGCTCGAACTTGTCTCCGGGTGGTCACAAGATATGTCTCAGCCAGAGGGGCAACCGAGAAGGCAGACAACATGGGCCCCAAGTCATTTCCCAGCAAGACGTTTGCAGGCAAATCCTCCATCAAGCTGACCTCAACAAAGCCATCCCCGACTCCTCAGTTCAGGTGAATCCTAGCAGTGGGCAGTCGATGTAAGGCTCCCCCTGCTACACGGACTGCCACTGTCCGGTCCATCTTCTCTTGGTCCCGGACGAGATGAGGCTTCACAAGGGTCAAAGTTGCCCCGGAATCTCTTAATCCCTGCATACGTTTCCCATTAACCCACATGACCTGTCAATGCTGTTGTTGATTATCTGCCCAGGCTGCCTGCACGGGGTCTACCTCATGCAGCACTTCTTCCATCTCTTCCACCCCCTGGTTAGTCGTAGCCCCCAATGCCGGGTCAGCTTCGTCTTGGTAGCAGTGTACAGCGGCCCGGCGGAAGGTAGCTGTTCCCGCCTTTGGCCACTGGGTATGCTGAGTCCGGTTGGGACATTGTCTTTGCAGGTGGCCCAGCTGATGGCAGGGGTGGCATCGCGCCCCAGGGGGACTGTGGTAGGTCGGGTTTTTAGCTGGTTCCCTGTACAATCTTCTGTGGTTTGGGGGCCTCCAGCTCCATGGGCGGACCCCTAGTGACCATTTTTGATCCGGACAACTGAGGCCTCCTGGCATCATGATGTTCATCGGCCAGACGAGCAGCCTCCTCAAGAGTCGTTGGCTGCCTGTCCCAAAGCCATTCCTGTGTCTCAGGGGTTAGTCCATTAAAGAATCATTCTAACAAGAAGAGCTGGAGGACGTCCTCCTTAGTGGTTGCTTGGCTCCCTTGTACCTACTGTAGCAGTGACTGCCGTAATTTACAGGCCCATTCAGCGTGGGTATCAGTTACAGTTACGCGTTTTATAAGTCCGCGGAACTTTTGGCAGTATGCCTCTGGTGTCAGCGCATACCGGGCCAAGATCACTTCTTTGATCCGCTCATAGTCCATACAGTCCTCATCAGGTACCGTGCGATAGGCGTCCGCTGCCCGGCCTGTCAGCTTGCTGGCCAGAATCCGAACCTGTTCCTCTGGCTTCACTTGATGAAGGGCACACTGCCGCTCAAAGTCCTGCAGAAAGCCATCAATGTCTTCCTCTGCCTCCCCCCACTGTCAGAAGGCATTATACTGGATCTTTTTGTGGCTTACTGTTGAAGGTACCTGGGCGGAGGCCAGAGCTCCCCCTGCTCGCTGACTCTTCTCTCTCCGCTCTGCCATCTCCATCTTGGCCAGCTCCACTTTGGTCCGCTCTGCCATCTCCATCTTGGCTAGCTCTATCCTGGTCCGCTCGGCCATCTTTTCCTTCAGATCCGTATACACATCAGCCATCACCTCTCATATGATCTCTACTGCAGGGTTTGGGCCATAGAACGCCAGTCTGTTCTTTACCTCCCTCTGGAATTCAGTCTCCTCCACGTTCACTTTGGGGGGCGCTGCACTGTTGTGTTCCATGATGGCTGCTATCAAATCCATTTTTGTTTTGTTGCTTGCGATTAACCCTCGGGCTTCCACCAGATCTTTTATTGTAGTCCTCTTTAACATCTGGTAGTTGTTTTCCATTCATTCCTTTCCTCCTGTAGACGGGGTATCACATCCCACTGTCTGCCACCAGTGTAATGGGGTCTACCGTGCTGGAGTACCTCTTTCAGTACCACCCCGTGTTTCAGGAGGTCCACTCTGCTTTGGCTGGAGTCTGAATGAAGGACGCTGGCTGGAATTGCTTGGTTACATGGGCGCATATAAAAGATCACTGTTTTTCCACGTATTTCCAGTGTGACAACGCTTTACTCACAGGACACAGAATATATATTACACAGATACAGAGGGCAGGCCAATTGAAAAGCAGCGGCCAGACATACATTACAATAGCCAAAGGTGGCCGGAGCCTGCCGATATTTACTGTGGGAATTAGAAAGGTGGAGGAGGTCAGAAGGGGATATCTTGTCCCCTCTGCCCAGGGTGCAGCCTGTGGGCTGATGCATCTCACATGGAACATATTATACATACATATAACTGCACAACATATTCTGGGTGCTGGGGGGTTCCGTAACACAGCTCTTCGCTCTGACCTATTCAGCTCGCAGGACAGTTCCTTGCTAAATCAGATACTAGTACTTGTGTTGTAACCTGATGTATCCAACCTGAGTTACTGATGTCTTCACCCCAAGTTCCTGATTGGCTTACCATGTGATCTCCTGATTGAGCACCCTACTTAAACCTGGCACTGCAATTCCTTCATTGCGAGATTATTAAGCTCCTAGCCTTTAGTCTAGCTTCTTTCCACCTGCTGCTTTTCCTCAAGATTCTACTGCTGCACCGTGTACCGACCTCTGGCTATTTCCTGACTATGTTACCTGCTTATTCTCCGAACTATACTGCTGCTCCATGTACCAACCTCTGGCTATATCCTGACTACGATTCCTGCTTATCCTCAAGATCCTACTGCTGCTCCATGTACTGACCTCTGGCTATATCCTGACTGCGCTACCTGCCATTGCTGCTCCTAGTGGTTGCAATATCAATGCTCCAACTCAGGTCAGTCCTTAACACTCTGGTTGTATCTATTATAAAGATTAACAAGATCTCAATGGATTCAGTGTTAACTGTTAAAGATCAGAACCATAAATTGACAGAATCTCTGGTACCAAGTTCGAATTCTTCTGAAGTTGATCATTATGGAATTTTTTTGAACCAAGATGATAATTAGTTGGGAAAAATTTTAAAAATTATGTTTTTTCGATGACTGATTGCAGATCTTCCTTGTATTCTAAAAAGATGGCCATTTTTAACATTTTCATCCAATAAACTTCAACCATAACTCCCAAGCAGCATGCCCGCTGTCTTGGGGTCATATTCGACACCGAACTTTCCTTTACTCCCTATATCTGATCACTCATTCGCTCTTGTCACCTGCATCTTAAAAACATCTCCAGAATCCGACTTTTTCTCACCTTTGAAACTGCTAAGAGTCTTACTGTCGCTCTTATTCATTCTCGTCTGGACTACTGCAACTCTCCTCTGATCGGTCTCCCTCTTACCAAACTTTCTCCTCTCCTATCCATCTTAAATGCGGCAGCCAGGGTCATATTTCTGTCCAGCCGTTCACCGATGCCTCCACCTTGTGCCAGTCATTACACTGGCTACCCATTCGCTACAGGGTCCAGTATAAACTCATCTCTCTCCCACAAAGCTCTCCACAGTTCTGCACCGCTTTATATCTCCTCTCTCATCTCTATCTATCGTCCTACACGTGCCCTCCGTTCTACAAATGACCTAAGACTAACATCCCCCATAATACGAACCTCACACCTCCGTCTCCAAGACTTCTCTTGTGCTGTGCCAGCTCTCTGGAATGCACTTCCCCAGACGATCAGACTGATACCTAGCCCCGACCTATTCAAGCGCGCTTTGAAAACCCATCTCTTCAAACCAGCCTACCACATCAACTACTCAGTAAACTAACTTTGCCCTGTTCCCTCCTTCCAAATATTATTCTAAATCTGCACCCTACTATTCATCTGTCTCCGCACCCTCCATGCACATGATAACTGCACTAGATACTTGACTATTGCACTTAAACACATGGGCTGATGACCGGATCATGCAGCTTTGTATGAAAATCCCTATTTATTATAATTGCCATACCTGAAATAACAAGCACTTTTCACCTATTGTGTCCCCCCCATTTCCTTCTAGATTGTAAGCTTGCGAGCACGGACCTCACTCCTAATGCCACCGTTTAAATTGTCTTAACTTGTATTGAATTTATTGTCTGTACATGTCCCCGCTTAATTGTAAAGTGCTGCGGAATACGTTGGCGCTATATAAATAAAAATTATTATTATTATTAGTCCTCAAAAGATCTGACAATGAAAGTACGGTCTCAAAATTTTTCTAGTAAGATCATCCATCCTTTACCCAGCGTCAGAGAACAAGTATGAATAGTAAAGAATGAAATGGACTAAAATGTGTATGGCTGCATCAGAGGAACTATCATTCACCAGAAGATAATGATAAAGAAACTAATAGTGATGAGCGAGTGAGCTCCTCACTGCTCGTTACTCGCTCAAGCATCATTCTGCTCGAGATGCTTGCAACTCGGCAAGTATTTTTTAATGTTTGAGCACAAGCGCGAGTCCCCGATCCACATGTTTGGTGCTTTTTAGACAGCCAATAAGCATGAAAAGTTTGCCTGCCAGTTACTTTAATGCCGTAGACATCTTGGTTGCGGCATTATTGTACTTGGCTGGCTGCATAGCATCATCGGTTTTATATAAGACCCGTAACGTCATGCTTGGCACAGTGTAACCTGGAAAAAAAGAAGAGAAGAGGGAGGTGCTACTGAATTAAAGAGAGCCTTTTAGCTGTGTATAGTCAGGGATTACACAACAGTTATATTTCTGTTAACTGCAACAACTGTCCTTATTAGGGCTAAATATAAGCAATATTCATTCTGATGATAGCAGCAGTTAGGGCGATAGTGTGCTCAAAGAATAGTGAAGGACAGGATAGGGTGAATTTTAGTTCCTTTATGCAGGAACTCATACAAAAAAGCCCTTCTCAGGGATAATAATATTATTTTTGCTGTTAATCCTGCAAATTGTTCTGAGCAGGGAAATATTATATGCCATTTATACTGCACCAGTTGTGCATGCAAATAAAAAAGCCTGGGTTGGTTGCTTAGAAATAGCATCTCTATGGTGCTCTTGCACTGTAAAAAGTCCATCTGAGGTGGGCACATTTTCCTGTGATACTAATCCTGCAAAGCTTTCTCAACAGGAATATATCATACATAATTTAAAATGGGCAAAGTGCACGATAATAGAGACAAAAGTGGATGTGATGGTGATCTCAGAGGCCGAGGTGAAACTGTGCCTGTTGCAGGAGCACAAGAAATAAACACATCATGTCGACCTAGCTTCCTGTCCCACTTTTTAGGAGGGTGCAGAACACCACGCTTGAAGCCAAACCAGCGTGAAAAAGTTGTTGGATGGAAAGCAGATAATGCCTCCTGCTATGATCCGGTGACCTTGGAACCGCATGAGAGACTTTCTCAGGAGTAGGTGGTACCTGTACTGACCGCAAACCCTAAACTAACACCGCAACTAGAAGTAGCCGTGGGATGTACCTAACACATCCTAGACACCTCGACACAGCCGAAGGACTAAAAACCCCTATTGATGGAAATGGGAATTCTATCTTGCCTCAGAGCAGAACCCCAAAGGATAGGCAGCCCCCCACAAATATTGACTGTGAGTATAAGAGGAAAAACACACGCAGGCAGAAAAACAGGATTTAAAAAAAGAGGCACTTCTAGCTAAATAGAAAAGGATAGGACAGAATTCTAAGCGGTCAGTATTAAAATCCTAAAAATATCCACAGCAGATAATACAAATATTCTACATCTAACTAAAGACATAGAAAGTATATGTGCATCTCCTGAGAATCCAGCATGACTGAAAAATCCAAACAAAGTCTAAGCTGGACAAAAACACAATGAATTGCACTAAATTGCAAAGCACACTGCATGTGTGCACAGAGACAAAAAACCAGACACTTATCTTAGCTGAATTGGCAGCAGGGCATGAGGTGCCAGAGAGAGATGCAATCCCTCCAAGTACAATGGACAACTGGCACGGACACATGGATCCTGCACACCTAAATACCTAATAGAGCTGCAATCAGCAGAAACACCTGCCCTGGATTATAACCCCAAGACAACTGCACTACCACCAACAACCACCGGAGGGAGCCCAAGAGCAGAATTCACAACATTACCCCCCCTTGAAGAGGGGTCACCGAACCCTCACCAGAGCCCCCAGGCCGATCAGGACGAGCCAGATGAAAGGCACGGACCAAATCAGCAGCATGGACATCAGAGGCAAAAACCCAAGAATTATACTCCATAACCCTTCCATTTGACAAGGTACTGAAGCATCCGCCTCGAAAAGCGAGAATCCAAAATCTTCTCAACCACATACTCCAACTCCCCATCAACCAACACAGGAGCAGGAGGATCAACCGAGGGAACAACGGGCACCACATATTTCCGCAATAAAGATCTATGGAAAACATTATGGATGGCAAAAGAGGCCGGAAGGGCCAAACGAAAAGACACCGGATTGATATTCTCAGAAATCCTATAAGGACCAATAAACCGAGGCTTAAACTTAGGGGAAGAAACCTTCATAGGAACATGACGGGAAGACAACCAGACCAAATCCCCAACCCGAAGCCGGGAACCAACACGCCGACGATGGTTAGCAAAACGCTGAGACACCAAATTGTCCACCACATGAGCCCAAATCTGCTGCAACCTGTCAACCACAGAATCCACACAAGGACAATCAGAAGGTTCAACTTGCCCCGAAGAAAAACGAGGATGAAAACCAAAATTACAAAAGAAGGGCGAAACCAAGGTAGCCGAACTAGCCCGATTATTAAGGGCAAACTCGGCCAATGGCAAGAAAGCCACCCAATCATCCTGATCAGCAGACACAAAGCATCTCAAATAAGTTTCCAAAGTCTGATTAGTTCGCTCGGTCTGGCCATTTGTCTGAGGATGAAATGCGGAAGAAAAAGACAAATCAATGCCCAGCCTAGCACAAAAGGCCCGCCAAAACCTAGAAACAAACTGGGAACCTCTGTCGGACACAATATTCTCCGGAATACCGTGCAAACGAACCACATGCTGAAAAAACAGCGGAACCAAATCAGAAGAGGAAGGCAATTTAGGCAAAGGCACCAAATGAACCATCTTAGAAAACCGGTCACAAACCACCCAGATAACTGACATCCTCTGGGAAACCGGAAGATCTGAAATAAAACCCATAGAAATATGCGTCCAGGGCCTCTCAGGCACCGGCAAAGGCAAAAGCAACCCACTAGCACGGGAACAACAAGGCTTGGTCTGCGCACAAGTCCCACAGGACTGCACAAAAGAACGCACATCACGCAACAAAGAAGGCCACCAAAAGGACCTACCAACCAAATCTCTGGTACCAAAAATACCAGGATGGCCAGCCAACACAGAACAATGAACCTCAGAAATCACTCTACTAGTCCATCTATCAGGAACAAACAGTTTCCCCACTGGACAGCGGTCAGGTTTGTCAGCCTGAAATTCCTGCAGAACCCGTCACAAATCAGGGGAAATGGCAGAAAGGACCACACCATCCTTCAGAATGCCGACCGGCTCAAATACCTCAGGAGAATCAGGCAGAAAACTCCTAGAGAGGGCATCAGCCTTAACATTCTTAGAACCCGGAAGATACGAGACCACGAAATCAAAACGGGAGAAAAACAGGGACCATCGAGCCTGTCTAGGATTCAGCCGTTTGGCAGATTCGAGGTAAATCAGATTTTTATGATCGGTCAAGACCACAATACGGTGCTTGGCTCCCTCAAGCCAATGTCGCCATTCCTCAAACGCCCACTTCATAGCCAACAACTCCCGATTGCCGACATCATAATTGCGTTCAGCAGGCGAAAACTTACGGGAAAAGAAGGCACACGGTTTCATCAAGGAACCATCAGAATTCCTCTGAGACAAAACGGCCCCTGCCCCAATCTTAGAAGCGTCAACCTCAACCTGAAACGGAAGAGAAACATCTGGCTGACGCAACACCGGGGCAGAAGTAAATCGACATTTAGGCTCCTGAAAGGCAGAGACAGCCACAGGGGACCAATTCGTTACATCAGCGCCTTTCTTCGTCAAATCGGTCAGGGGTTTAACCACACTGGAGAAGTTAGCAATGAAACGGCGATAAAAATTAGCAAAGCCCAAAAATTTCTGAAGGCTCTTCACAGATGTGGGCTGAATCCAATCATGAATGGCCTGAACCTTAACCGGATCCATCTCTATAGATGAGGGAGAAAAAATGAAGCCCAAAAAAGAAACCTTCTGCACTCCAAAGAGACACTTAGACCCCTTCACAAACAAAGCATTATCACGAAGGATCTGAAATACCATCCTGACCTGTTTCACATGAGACTCCCAATCATCGGAAAAAATTAAGATGTCATCCAAATATACAATCATGAATTTATCAAGATAATTCCGGAAGATATCATGCATGAAGGACTGAAAAACAGATGGAGCATTAGAGAGCCCGAATGGCATCACAAGGTATTCAAAATGGCCTTTGGGCGTATTAAACGCAGTTTTCCATTCGTCACCCTGCTTAATACGAACAAGATTATATGCCCCCCGAAGGTCAATTTTAGTAAACCAACTAGCCCCCTTAATCCTGGCAAACAAATCGGAAAGCAAAGGTAAAGGGTATTGAAACTTGACCTTGATCTTATTCAAGAGGCGATAATCAATACAGGGTCTCAAGGAGCCATCCTTCTTAGCAACAAAAAAAATCCCGCTCCCAACGGTGAAGAAGATGGCCGAATATGCCCTTTCTCCAAAGACTCCTTAACATAACTCCGCATGGCGGTATGTTCCGGCACAGACAGGTTGAAAAGTCGGCCCTTAGGAAACTTACAGCCTGGAATCAAGTCAATAGCACAATCACAGTCCCTATGCGGTGGAAGGGAACTGGACTTCGGCTCATCGAATACATCCTGAAAATCAGACAAAAACTCTGGAACTTCAGAAGAGGAGGAAGAGGAGATTGACATCACAGGAACGTCATTATGAACCCCCTGACAACCCCAACTAGTCACAGACATAGACTTCCAATCCAACACAGGATTATGTATCTGCAACCATGGAAAACCCAGCACAATAGCATCATGCAAATTATGCAACACCAGAAAACGACAATCTTCAGGATGGGGTGGCGCCATGCACATGGTCACCTGTGTCCAAAACTGGGGTTTATTTTTAGCCAAAGATGTAGCATTAATGCCCCTTAAAGGAATAGGGTTCTGCAAAGACTGCAAAGGGAAACCACAACGCCTGGCAAATTCAAAGTCCATTAAGTTCAAAGCGGCGCCTGAATCCACAAACGCCATGACAGAAAATGACGACAATGAGCAGATCAAGGTCACAGATAACAGAAATTTAGGTTGTACAGATCCGATGGTAACTGAACTAGCGATTCTCTTTGTACGCTTTGGGCAGACTGAAATGACATGAGAAGCATCGCCACAATAAAAACACAACCTATTCTGACGTCTGAATCCTTGTTGTTCCGTTCTAGACAGAATCCTATCACACTGCATAGGCTCAGGCATCTGCTCTGAGGACAACGCCACAGTGCGCACAGTTCTGCGCTCCCGCAAGCGCCGATCAATCTGAATGGCCAGAGACATAGAATCACTCAGACCAACAGGCGTGGGAAACCCCACCATAACATCTTTAACAGATTCAGAAAGACCCTTTCTGAAAATTGCCGCCAAAGCATCCTTATTCCATTTAGTCAGCACAGACCATTTTCTAAATTTCTGACAATACAATTCTGCCGCTTCTTGACCCTGAGACAGGGCCAACAAGGTCTTCTCCGCTTGATCCACAGAATTTGGGTCATCATATAATAATCCTAGAGCCTGAAAAAAGGCATCTACATTAAGCAAGGCCGGATTCCCAGATTCCAGGGAAAATGCCCAATCCTGAGGGTCGCCACACAGCAGGGAGATGACAATTTTAACCTGCTGAATGGGATCACCAGAGTAACAAGGCTTCAGAGCAAAAAACAGTTTACAATTGTTTTTAAAACTCAAAAATTTGGACCTGTCCCCAAAAAACAAATCAGGAGTAGGAATCCTGGGCTCTAAAAGCGGAGTCTGAACGATATAATCAGAAATACCCTGTACCCTAGCAGCAAGCTGGTCTATACGAGAAACTAATCCCTGAACATCCATGCTAGCACAAGACTCCTCAGTCACCCAGAGGAAAAGAGGCAAGAAAAGACAAAGCAGGCTACAGAAAAAAAAATGGCTCTTTCTTCCCTTCTTCTGAGATGCATTTAACTCATTGTTGGCCAGTTGTACTGTTATGATCCGGTGACCTTGGAGCCGCATGAGAGACTTTCTCAGGAGTAGGTGGTACCTGTACTGACCGCAAACCCTAAACTAACACCGCAACTAGAAGTAGCCGTGAGATGTACCTAACACATCCTAGACACCTCGACACAGCCGGAGGACTAAAAACCCCTATAGATGGAAATGGGAATTCTATCTTGCCTCAGAGCAGAACCCCAAAGGATAGGCAGCCCCCCACAAATATTGACTGTGAGTATAAGAGGAAAAACACACGCAGGCAGAAAAACAGGATTTAGCAAAAGAGGCACTTCTAGCTAAATAGAAATGGATAGGACAGAATTCTAAGCGGTCAGTATTAAAATGCTAAAAATATCCACAGCAGATAATACAAATATTCTACATCTAACTAAAGACATAGAAAGTATATCTGCATCTCCTGAGAATCCAGCATGACTGAAAAATCCAAACAAAGTCTAAGCTGGACAAAAACACAATGAATTGCACTAAATTGCAAAGCACACTGCATGTGTGCACAGAGACAAAAAACCAGACACTTATCTTAGCTGAATTGGCAGCAGGGCATGAGGAGCCAGAGAGAGATGCAATCCCTCCAAGTACAATGGACAACTGGCACGGACTCATGGATCCTGCACACCTAAATACCTAATAGAGCTGCAATCAGCAGAAACACCTGCCCTGGATTACAACCCCAAGACAACTGCACTACCACCAACAACCACCGGAGGGAGCCCAAGAACAGAATTCACAACAGCCTCCCGTCACTTTGCCAGCACCACCCTGTCTTCCACATGATCCAGTCTCAGTAGCGGAGCTTCTGGACCACATGATCTTCAACTTAATCCTCCTTCCTCTCACCATGCCTAGTGCCCAGAGGCAAGTGATTCCACACTTGGACACTCCGAAGAGCTGTGCACATTTCCATTTATAGAATCTGCTCTCTCACCCTGTCCGTTTCAAGTGGGACATGAGGAGATCAGATGTAGCGATGCCCAAATATTTTAGCAGCCACGCTCATAAGAAGGCGATGGTGGGAAAATGTAATTACAATCGCAAGAGGTGGATGATGATGAGACACAATTTTCAACAAGTGATATTGTTATGTCAGCAAGTCAGGAGGAGGACCAGTGTGCGGTAGTGGAAGACGAGGTGGTGGATGATGAAGTCGCTGATGCAACTTGGGAAGGTGACATGCAGAGAGAGGAAAGCAGTGCACAGGAGGAGGGACCTGCAGCACCACAACAGGCAGGAAGAGGCAGTGGGGTGGTCAGAGACACAAGGCAGGCAACTGTTTACCAGAGCACCAACATGGGTGAAGTTGCCAAGCTAAGGGATAGGTGTTCCCGAGTCTGGTTCTTTTTTATGGACTGTCCAATTAACCATAAAAATGCCATTTTAAACATCTGCCATGCCAGCATCAGCAGGGGCAGCAAAACTACCAGCCTGACCACCACCAGCATTCTCAGGCACATGCAAGCAAAGCACCCAGTTACTTGGGCTGAACATCTGGGTCCAGAAACCGTGTCTCTGTCCATGATGTAGCTGAAGATGCCTCCCACCTTGCACTTGTCACTGCACACTTGCAACCACCGTCAGCAACCAGGTACATGTCCATGTCCTAGTGCAGCATTCAGTTCTCCCTACCTCAGTCCTTGGAAAGCAAGCGTAAATATGCAGCCACCCACCCACAGGCCACAATACAAAATGGCTACATTTCCATACTACTTGGCCCGGAAATGTAGCTGTTTAAGCTTGTGGAACCTCATGGCTGCAGCCGTTTCTCGATACTCTGTCCCCAGCTGCCACTATTTCTGTGTGCCATCCCCACCTTACACAATCACGTGTCCCAAAAGATCAGGCGTGCCCTGACCGGCGCTGTTACTGGGAAGGTTCACTTAACCACAGGCACCTGGACAAATGCCTATAGCCAAAGATGCTACATTTCCCTGACAGCACACTAGATAAACATTGTGGAAGCCGGGACCCAGTCAAACCCTGGAACAGAACACGTTCTACCGACACAGAAAATTGTGGGCCCTGGTTCAATCTGGGTTTCCCCCACCTTATACAGCAGTTCCTGCACCTCCTCCTCCTCTCTCTCCATCTCCGAAACATCAACATTAGTTGCGAGCTGGAAGCACTGCAGCACTGCCTCTGACAAGCAGCAACAGGCTCTGCTGAAGCTAACCTGCTTAGATGACAAACCGCACTCCTCCGCAGAGTTGTTGAAAGGTCTATCAGACAGACTGTTCTGTGACTGTCACCCCTGAACCTACAACCAGGTATGGTCGTGTGTCACAATGGCTATAACCTGGTGACGGCTCTGAGGCTTGACAGCCTCACACACGTACCATGCCTGGCCCACATGGTCAACTTAGTTGTTCAGCAATTTCTCAAAACCTACACATATCTGCCTGAGCTACTTATGGAAGTATGCTGCGTGTGTGGCCCTTCCTGCAAGTCAGCTACAGCTGATGCTGCCCTGGCAATGCTGCAGCAGTGTTTGCAACTTCCAGCTCACCAACTAGTGTGTGATCTCATCATGCATGGGAACTCAATGTTACATATGTTAGCAAGACTTTGTGAGCAGCAGAGGGCAGTATTTAAATACCAGCTACACCATGTCTGTCAGTATTCCGGTCAGCCTCCGTACATAAGAGCTGATGAGTGGGCATGGATGTCTGACATCTGTGAGGTTCTGCAAGTCTTTGAGGACTTGACCAAGATGGTGAGCGGCAATGACACCATACTCAGCATCAAAATCCTCCTTCTCTGTCTACTGAAACACCTGCTGCTCACAATTAAAGAGGAGGCTTTGCAGGTGGAGCAAGAAACTATTCATGGTAATACTACACAGCATCTTTCAGTGTTTTGTTCACAATACTTAAGTTTTGCCGGAGCATAGCTTTCTGAAAATGCAATATGTTCACTTCCTTCTGTAGGAACATGTTATTATTTCTCAGTCTTCTGGACCTCTCCTTCTCTGCAGTTAAGGCACAAGCTAAAGCTTTATCATGGTTCTTTAAGGAAACCTTCAGAATAGAGGAGTTATTTAAGGGTTTTAGCTTAAATTTTACAGCATGAGAAGTTTGCAGCTTTACAAACTTCACAGACCCATTGAGTTTTTCTTGCATCCGTTCTTTTAGAGACTGTAAAGTAGAAATTTCTAATTTACAGTCTGTAAAGGAACGGATGTGAGAAAAACTCAATGGGTCTGTGAAGTTTGTAAAGCTGCAAACTTCTCTTGCTGTAAAAGTCAAGACAAAATGCTTAAATAACTCTTCGATTCTGAAGGTTTCCCTAAAGAACCATAATAAAGCTTTAGCTTGTGCCTCAACTGCTGAAAAGGAGAAGTCCAGAAGACTGAGAAATGATAACATGTTCCTACAGAAGGAAGTGAACATATTGCATTTTCATAATCCTATGCTCCAGCATAATGCTATACAGTCCAGCCTCATCTCATCTTCTCAACGCAGATTGGGTGATAAGGTGGAGGAATAGGAGCTGGTTGTGGAGCGCCCCCACACCGCCGCAGGGCCGAGGGGTACCCGGAGCCGGGCTACTAGGTCTCAGTCCTGGGGTTGTCACGGTGGCTAGACCCGGTCCGTGGCCCTGTGTGTCAGTGGGGGACGTCCGGTGCAATAAGCGGTGATGATGGTGCAGTTGTGGGGTGCAAGTCGCGGTAAATAACGAGGAAACCAGGTTGCAGTCTCTTTACCTTTTTACTGAAGGTTTTGGAGACCTCAGTCCAGAGCGCTGTTAACTGGGTTGTTAGAGACCGGCCGGTCCAAATGCACATCAGGAGTTCTCTTTACAGGTGGGAATCAGTGTCTACCTTCTAGCGCTGGGTGTTGTAGTTCTTCCCTGCTGAGCTCCCGGGATAGTCCTCACAACTGTTTCTGTCTGTCTCTATTGTTCGTTCTCTTCGTCCTCCAGGTGATATGGTAGGACGCACCCATATGACGGGGTAGGCCTGGAGTTCTTCCGGGACCCTAGAGTCGCCCCTCTCCCACAGCTGCCTCCGTTGTCTGCTTAGGTGTTAAGTGAGACAGCCAACCTGTAATTAGCTGTCCGGCCGTGGTTTTCAGTGTACTTAAAGTCTCTTACTTGCTCGGCGTTCCGGCCACCGACTGTTTGCGCCTCAGAAGGACGTTGCCTCAGTCTAACAGCACGACTCCTTCTGGTCCCAATACTTCTTACTGTATTCCCGTTGTGCACTGGTTAGTTCTGCTCTGAGGAGTCTGCCAGGATCCCATCCCTGACAGGTCCTCTCACTAGCTCTTCCCAGCTACTTCTCCCTGTCTTCCTGTCCAACCCCCAGTTTTACCATAGTGTGAGGAGTGGCCTACTAGATAGGACCACCCCCCCTGGTGGCCGGAGTGTGAAGTGTAGTGAGGTGTTACCTGGTCAGAGAAACTCCTTTAGTGCAATCAGACGTACCATAGCTCCCCATAGAGGCGGAGCCACAGTACTGCAACAACCAGGACTCTGGGGTGCTGCACTCCCCCCCGGTTAAATCCAGTACTCCGGGACTGGGAAAACAAGAACAATAATACATGTTAACAGGAAACACACAAATTTTTGAAATAGCATAACAATTGAACATAACAATGCTTCCCTTTACGGGAGGTGAGGATTCTTGAACGTTGCAAAAGTTAGGTCATGCACAGTTTATGACTCTCAGTTCAGTGGTTGAAACAGCGGGGACCCCGGGTAAACAAAGAGGTCCCCCCCCTTTTTGAAAGTTTTTGAGCAATTCACCGTCCATTACTCTATTGTCCATT